>NW_007728437.1:80141-166687 GCF_000696425.1 Galeopterus variegatus | reverse complement strand
CTGAGCGAGGTGCGGGCGCAACACCGAGGGTTGCGATCCCGTTGCCGGTCCCCGGTCCGGTACGGGCACGACACTGAGGGTTGCGATCCATTGCCAGTCATGAAAAAAGACAAAAAGGAAAAAAAAAAAGAAAGAAAATATTTAAAAACCACATTCTTGCCCGCTTGAGAATGTGGGGTGAGAGCTGTACCAGCCACAAGTACTAACGAGACCAGACAGTGGGACATGCCGAGCTGAGGGAAAATGAATGGGACTCATAGGGAGGGTCTTCTCTAAAGACCGAATTCACACCCTTTGAAGGCAAATCCCAGAATCAGAAGCAAGCTCAGTGTGAAAGTTGTCAGAATCAAAATGGAGTCGCTTGTATCAAACCCTGACAAATGGAGCCAGGTAAGTCCATGAAGGGCTTACCCACTTATGCCTAATAACAAGAACTATCCCAAAAGATTCCACAACACACACAACCTTGCATGAAGTCCACCACAACCTTACACACACACACACACACACACACAAATACTTCTGTGAGGACATCTACCCAGCAACTGCTTTTCCAACCCTGGACTGGCCCCACTCTTGTTATTGATCCTTGTAGCCAAGGATAATTGTTTCAAAATAATTTATGTAATCCTGTTCATTTTTCCCTTATGTATTTATTTTTTTTAAAGATATCCATCCACTGTTTATTATATTCAGTGGGAATATTTTTTATCACTGTATTTGCTTAATCTTACATAGCCGTGTAGTCAAATCTATAGCTCTTTTTTGTTTGCCTTACCCATGATTTTTCTGTGATTTGAGTTTTAAAGTCTCTTTCTGGTATTAATTTTGATATATGCTATGAGGTGTGCCTATGTTAATTTTTTTCCTAATTGCTAATTAGTTACTCTGGAAAATTTATTAGTAATCTTTAACCTTAAAATTGATTTGAGATGCCATCTTTATCAATTATTATCAGGGGTCTATTTCTGGGTCGTTTTATTCAATTGATTCATCTTGCTCCTCTTCAGCTATTATCACACTGTTTTGGTAACTGTAGCCTTTTAGTGTGCTTTGATATTTTATACAGCTTGCTTCATCTCATTTCTTTACTTTCTTCTGAATTTTCTTGTATATATTTGCATTTTCTATTCTTACAGATGAGTTTTAGAATTGTCTTGCCAATGCTATATCTTCTCCCCTGGTGGGGATGTTTCAAAATAACATATAATCCTCCTCATTTTTCCTTAAAAACCCTTGACCTCCCTGAATACACTCATGCCCATTTCAATGCCCATTCCCAAATAAATATTATTTTCTTTTAGAGATGCTCCCTCTTTGTCTGTCATTTAGGTTTGACATCAGCAAGTGGCAGTGATGAGATCCAGGCCTTGACCTGCAGCCAGGCACACTGCCCCTCACTCACCCTTCCAACACAGGTGGCAGGTGGCAGCTGGGACTGTACAAGGGCTAGTGAAAATGGTCAGTGGTGGCTGTGTAGAGACTGGTGTCCAGAATGGAATATTAGCCAGAAGAGCATAGGAAGCACAATTCTTAAGAGGAAAAACAGATGAGCATCTGTCCAGAAAACAGAAGCTGCAAATCCCAGGACAGAAGTGCTTGAGGGCCGGCCCGGTGGTGCACTGCTATAGTGCGCCGCTTGGGAAGCGCGGCGGCGCTCCCACCGAGGGTTCGGATCCCACATACAGACCGGTTCCCGCTCACTGGCTGAGCGAGGCGTGGGAGCAACGCCGAGGGCTGCGATCCCGTTGCCGGTCCCGGTCCGGTGCGGGGGCGACACTCAGGGTTGCGATCCGTTGCCGGACACGGAAAAAGACAAAAAAAAAAAAAAGAAGTGCTTGAGAGAACATGTGTGGGATAAAAGGGGAGAGGAGCAGCTGTGACTGCAAGTGGGCATGCATGATGGTCATGGGTCCTATAAATGACCAATGCATTGGCCTTATGCTGGCCAAGGTGGGGCTGTGCCTGCCTTCCTTTCTTAGGGGTCTCAGGCTGTGTGATTATAGCTGGCCTGGGGTGTTTCCCAGAAAGCCACTTGCTTGCCCTGTGTCTGGCCAGAGGCAAAATGTTCACAGCCTTGGTCCCATTTTTCCGCTCTTTCTGGTCTCATTTTGCTTAGCTCTGAGTGGCTTCCCATTGTCACTTTAAACTTGCTCCTGCCTCACCCATCAATTCCGATACTCAAATGTTTGTCTCAACTCTTACCTGATGCTCTTGAGACCATTTCTTGCGGGGGCGACACTGAGGGTTGCGATCCGTTGCCGGACACGGAAAAAGAAAAAAAAAAAAAAAGAAGTGCTTGAGAGAACATGTGTGGGATAAAAGGGGAGAGGAGCAGCTGTGACTGCAAGTGGGCATGCATGATGGTCATGGGTCCTATAAATGACCAATGCATTGGCCTTATGCTGGCCAAGGTGGGGCTGTGCCTGCCTTCCTTTCTTAGGGGTCTCAGGCTGTGTGATTATAGCTGGCCTGGGGTGTTTCCCAGAAAGCCACTTGCTTGCCCTGTGTCTGGCCAGAGGCAAAATGTTCACAGCCTTGGTCCCATTTTTCCGCTCTTTCTGGTCTCATTTTGCTTAGCTCTGAGTGGCTTCCCATTGTCACTTTAAACTTGCTCCTGCCTCACCCATCAATTCCGATACTCAAATGTTTGTCTCAACTCTTACCTGATGCTCTTGAGACCATTTCTACCACTAATGACCTGCCTGGCCTGGTCAGTCTGGTAAGCCCCACTTCTGTGTGTTGCCTTGCCTGCTGTCTTTGCTCAGCCATGTGGAAAAGAGGGACTGGATAACTCAAAAGCCTCCACCTAGAGCTTTCCCATGTGTGGGGTAGGATAACCATAGAAGCCTGGTGGCCACCAGGGTGGACTGTGGCAGGGACCATAGGCCTACAAAGGCCTGTTTAGTCATGAGGAACAGTGCCAATAAGGAGGCCTATGCTGAGATGGGATAGGGGCCTTGTATGCCTAAGGTTGGCCCCTGCACAGACTGCCTCTGGAACCGCAAAGCAGGAGCTTTGGCCCCTTCCCCCTTGGGAGTCACCACCAATGTATATCTGGTGCTTTCTTCATCTCCTAATATACTGCATGTACAAAAACTTTTTTTTTTTTTTTTGTCCTTTTTGAGACCGGCCGCACCGCACCGCGCTCAGCCGGTGAGCGCTGTGAGCGCACCAGTCATCCCTATATAGGATCCGAACCCGCCGCGGGAGCGCTCCCGCGCTCCCAGCGCCGCACTCTCCCGAGTGCGCCACAGGCTCAGCCCCAAAAACTTAATGATACTGTAATATCATCTGTATCACGGGAGCCCCAAATCTGAAAGAGGCATTTGCAAAGTGTTCGCCTATTCCAAAGAAACTCACCCAATATTGCAATAAGTAGAGACATCTGTTTATTAGATTTACAGGAGGTGCTAATGGCGGCTAGTCAGCTAGAAATCTGCACTGCCACAGGGGACATACAACAGTTATATAGTGAACACATCAAAGGAGAGGTGTAAATTATTTGCATGCTTATGTGTAGACCCTCACCCAATTCAGAGCTCGAAGGAGATCTGACTGAGTAGATAAGTTAACCTACCTTTTACTCTCTGGCTCCAGAGTAGTTAACATTAGTGTTCTAACTCCATTTACATGCTAATTCATTTACTCAGGGCTCCTGCTTCCTACTGTCTTCCATTTGTTTTAAAGGAGATGTGCCTTTCCTTGGGGGGGAGGAGGAACTCTGGCATGCACAGGGAGGGTGGATAGGTCTATGTCCCGCATTTACCTTACAGCGTCAAATAATTTGTTTTTGACCAGTCCTGTGTGTGTTCTGAGAAGGGAAAAGCAGATGGGGAACAAGTGGGACCTGGGACACATAGACTGAACAGACCTATGAAGAGAAATAAGAGAGATTTCAACCAGTCACAGTGTTAAGTATGCTATTTGGCTCTTGATTCAAACAAACTACAATAAATAACACCACAAACAAAGACAACACATTAGACAACTGGGGAAAGATAAAAATGGAGCAATGTTGCAGTAACGTTAATTTTTTAAATCCTTATCTTTTAGAGATACTACTGGAATATTTACAGATAAGGTAAGATGATGTCTGAAACTTGTTTCCAAATAATCTAGGATGTGGGTTGGGGAAGTGGGTGTGTGTACAGATGAAAAAGGTTTAGTCATAAATTGTTAATTGCAGAAGCTGGGTGATGGGTCCATGAAGGTTCACTGTACTGTTTGCTCTAATTATGTATATGGTTGATATTTTCCATGATAAAACTTTTTTCAAAAGGAGAGAAATAAAGAAAACTTGAATTGTCCTTGTAACCATTAAAGAGATTTAGTAAGTAATTAAAAGTCTCTCCACACACAGAAAAAATATAAAGCCCAGATGGCTTCATTGGAAAGTTCCACCAAACTGTCAAGGAACAGATCATTCCCACCACAGAAGAACAAATTCTTCCAGAGAACAGAAACAGAAAAAGCATTCCTCAACTCATGTCCGATGTAACCTTGATAGTAAAGTCAGGCAGGGGCTGCATGAAAAAGAAAATCACAGGCCAATCTCATCCACCTTAATGCCTTTAATAGAAGTCAGTAACAAAAAGATAAACGCAAAAATCCCTACAAATTATTAGCAAACCAAATTCAACAGTGTATTAAAATGGCAATTTGTCATGACCAAGTTGAGTTTATCCCAGGAATACAAAGGTGATCAATGTTAGAAAATCTGTAAATATGGTACATTACATAAATAGACTAAAGAAGAAAAACAATATGATCACCTCAATAGATGCAGAAAAATCATTTGATAAAATTCAACATCCTGATTAGAGTGTGGTGTTATAACACCAAGGTCAAGGATTCAGATCCCTGTACCGGCCAGCTACAAAAATAAAATAAAATTTAAAAAAAAAACTTAAATATTGTATATTTTATTATCTCATCCTTTTTTTGTGAAGACTTGCTTTTTTTTTTTTTTTTTTAGCAGCTGGCTGGTACAAGGATGGAACCCTGGACCTTGGTGGTATCAGTACCACGCTGTAACCAACTAAGCTAACTGGCTAATTCAACTTACTTTATATTGATTACATGCTTTAAAAATTGTGTACACATTGATGTTTCAAAAGGCAAAACTATAAAGCAAGGTATGTACAGAGATGTCTAGCTTGCATCCCTGTCCCTTCTACCCCGTTCCTTCCTCTCTGCGGGTAAATGTTTATATTAATTTTTTATTTATCCTTCCTTTGTTTTTATTTGAAAATATAAGCATATACATTTGTGTTTCCTCCCTTTCTTAGACACTGTAGCATATTATTAAGCCTCTAAAGCCTTTTTTTGTCTTCACTTTATAAATATATCCTGAATATACTTCTAAAGTAATCCTATATATAGATCACACCACAGCAGCATGTAGAGAAATTCCTCATTCCTTTTTATAGCTGCATTGTATTTTACTCAGTGAGTGCCCCATAATCAATTTCATTGTGTATTCAGTGTTCAAATTGTTTTTTGTCTTTTTAAAAAAATGGTTGTAAAATACACGTAAGATTTTACCATCTTAACTATTTTTTTTTTTTTTTGTCCTTTTCAAGACCAGCCGCACCACGCTCAGCCAGTGAGCACTGTGAGCGCACCGGTCATCCCTATATAGGATCCGAACCCGCAGCAGGAACGCTGCTGCGCTCCCAGCGCCGCACTCTCCCGAGTGCGCCACGGGCTCGGCCCATCTTAACTATTTTTAAGCACTCATTCCTTTTTATAGCTGCATTGTATTTTACTCAGTGAGTGCCCCATAATCAATTTCATTATGTATTCAGTGTTCGAATTGTTTTTTGTCTTTTTAAAAAAATTGTTGTAAAATACACCAAAGATTTTACCATCTTAACTATTTTATTTTTTTGTCCTTTTCGAGACCAGCCGCACCGCGCTCAGCCAGTGAGTGCTGTGAGCGCACCGGTCATCCCTATATAGGATCCGAACCCGCAGCAGGAGCGCTGCTGTGCTCCCAGCGCCGCAAGAGTGCGCCACTGGCTCGGCCCATCTTAACTATTTTTAAGCATGTGGTTCAGTGGCATTAAGTACATTCACATTGTGTGCAACCATTACCACCATCCACCTCCAGAACTCTTTTCATCTTGCAAAACTGAAACTCTGTGCCCATTAAGCACTAACTCCCTATGTCCCCCACACTCAGTCCCTAGCAGCCACCATTCTGCTTTCTGTTTCTATAAATTTGACTACTCTAGGTACCTAATATAAGTGGAATCGTACAGTATTTGTCTTTTGGTGATTGACTTACTTCACTTAGCATGTCTTCAAGGTTCGTCCGCATTGTAGCATGTGTCAGAATTTCCTTGCTGTTTAAGGCTGAATCTTATTCCATTGTATGGTGTATTAGTTCATTTCTGTTGCTTATAACAAAATACACGGAATTGGGTAATTGATAAGAAAATGAAATTTATTGCTTACAGTTTCAGAGGCTGGGAAGTCCAGAGTCCAGCTGGTGAAGGCCTTGGTGGTGACAGTACCGCAGGAGTCTCACATGGCAGAAGATGGCGGAGTAGAGAGGGCAGAGAGAGAGAGAGACAGACAGATAGACTTTCCTCTCTCTTCTTTTAAAGCCCTCAGAACCAAGCCCCAACCGCCATTTTTAATCCGTTCACTACTGCAAGGTACCACAATCCAATCACCTCTTCAAGGCTCCACCCTTCAGTCACCATAACAGGATTTCCCACCCTCTTAACAGTCACAGTGGCAGCCAAGTTCCTAATACATAAACTAGGGGGACACAATTCAAACTTCAGGGAGTTTTGGGGGGACATAATTCAATCCACTACATACGGATATACCACATTTTGTTTATCCGTTCATCTGTTGATGGACATTTAAATCACGTCCACCTTTCGGCAGTTGTGGATAATGCTGCTGTGAACATGAGTGTACAAACATCTCTTCAAGATCCTGTTTCTGACTCTCTTGAGTGTATACCCAGAAGTGGAATTGCCGGGTCATATGGTGATTCTATCACCTTTCGGCAGTTGTGGATAATGCTGCTGTGAACATGAGTGTACAAACATCTCTTCAAGACCCTGTTTCTGACTCTCTTGAGTGTATACCCAGAAGTGGAATTGCCGGGTCATATGGTGATTCTACGTCAAATTTTTCGAGGAAGAGTCATAATGTTTTCCACAGTGGCTAAAGCATTTACATTCCCACCAACAGTGCTCTAGGGTTCTAATTTCTCCATATCCTCCCAAAGCTTGCTATTTCTGTTTTTTAAAAAATAGTAGCCCTCTTACTGGGTGTGAGGTATCTCACTGTGGTTTTGTGTTTCTTGTCTGTTGTTAATACAATTAATACTGCAATGAAAAGCTTTGTGCATAAAGTGAAATGCTGAATCTTACTCCTAATAACAGAAATGCAAAATAAAAATGTGCTAAGATATCATTTTGCACCTGTTAGATTAGCAAAAACCCAAACTTCTCAGCTGGCAAGGCTGTGGGGGAGCGGGAACTCACAAAAACTACTGCGGGAAATGCAAATGGTACAATTGTTCAATGCTTCTATAAGACTTGACAACAAGTAGCAAAGTTACATGCGCCTTTACCCTTTGACCAAGCAATCAGAATGTATCCCAAACACACCAATTTTGCCCTATTATAAATGGCTCTGAGATAAAGAACTTGCCAGTAATTGTGGGTGGTTTCTTTAGTATCCCTTTCCACATGTGGGGTTCAGAGGTCATTATATCAGACCCATCTTGTGTTCCTGTTCAGACCTTCTCGGCTCACCTTTTATTCCAGTCCTCACTGGTCACCAGTCTGACAACTTCAGCCAGCTTTGCACCTGGGCAGACTCTCCCTTCAGATCTGTGCTGGAGGAGGGGGTCAGGAGTCAGTGGACAGATTCCTCCTCACCTGCCCTGGAGGATGGTTTTGAGACACACATGTCATAAAGTGCTCCAAAATGTCCTTGGGACTTTGCAGCCATCACAGCCCCACATTGGTATCACAGAGTTGTGTTTGTTCTCTCTCTTCTCCTGGTCACTTCTGGTGTCCCTCATTCCTGCCACCTCCTAAATCAACTCCCAGGCTGTGCTTTCAGGAGAAGCCAGGCCAAGTCAGATACACACAAGCTAGGGCTGGCTGGTTAGCTCAGTTGGTTAGAATGCAGTTTGGATGCCCTTACAGGCCAGCCTCCCCCCCACAAAAAGCTCACAAAATAACACAAGTTGTAAATATATCAAAAGGTATGCTTAGTGTTTAAAAATCAGTGTTTAAAATGAAAGGTGAAAGTCTTTACCTTGAGTTGATGCAACAGCACAGAAGGATAATATGCACAAACAGGGAAAGGTTTTCTCTGAGGCTGAATCACCTCCCCAGGCCCAGCCTTACCTAGGATTTGGATGGGAGCATGGGGATCGGGCACCCCCTGCTGGTCACCCAGAGCCTAGAGCAAGTTTCTCCCTCCTGAAGGGCTGGCGACTTCTTTGCCCTGGTAGAGCTCAGGATTGGTTTCCTTGTTCCTGCTGCTGAGGCTGCTTTGAGGTTCTGGGAGACTCCTCCTCCTTGGGGTGTCTTACGAGCCAGGAGCCCAATTCTTCTCCTCCATCTCCAGCACTGGAATGCAGCACCCATAGTGTTCCCTTTGGCCAGATGCCCTTGGCTGTGAGACAGGCTGGTGTGGTTGCAGGGGTTCTGGAATTGGACATGGCTGGAGTCTACGTCCTCTCTGTCCACTTGCTGGACCTCTGACTGTGCACATCTTTGAGCCTGTTTCTTGGAGATTTGGGATTGCTGGGAGGCTGCATGAGACAGAGATGGTGAAGCACCCCGCAATGGGGTTGGCTCTGAAGTAGTCCTTGAACCCAAGTGCCTGAACTTACATTCCCTCCCTCCTCTCCTTCCATCCCCCTCAACCCTCCCACCTGTGGCTGTCCCTCCCAACATGGTTCATTCTGCTCTGTTGGTAGATACCCCTAACCTACTCCCTCTCACAACACTCCCTGTGACTTTGTCCTGCCCTTGGGGCTGATCATTGGCTTCCCTTTTTTTTGGGGGGGGGGTGCAGCTGGCCTGTACAATCCTTTATACTTTCCCAGGGCCAAAGGGAAGGTTTACGTTACTCAGATTCATTTGACTCAATGAAAACTCAACTCTGAAATAATTATTCGTCAAATTCCAGAACTAGACGGCTAGGTAGGTTTTGTCAGCTGGCAGACTCATACTGTAACAGACTAAACAGAAGTGACTCCATTTTGTTAAACCTTTGAATTTAAAAATCTGTTCTCTCCTGTAACCCAAACCACAGAGCCTGCAGCTAATTGCTGGAACACAATGACTCTTGCTCTCACATTGTACATAAATAATTAGAATAAAATTATTAACCCAGATGGCCATTCTTTACTAGCTTACTAACCTAACCTGATTTTAGTTGAGAATAACAGGAACTGAGCCCATGGAGAATGAAGTATGACACTGGTCAGCTCCCACCCGGGAAGTTTCCTGATGATTATCTGAAACACTCAAGCATGTCTGCATGTCCCTGCTTGGTCACCATGAATCAACTTTCTACCATAGACCCCTATAAAACCCTTTGGCAAACCTGGGAGAGGTGGAGATGGTCTTTGAGACATGAGTCCACCATTTCCCCAGGCTGCTGGCTTCCTGATTAAAGGCTACCTTTCCTTACGCCAACACTTGTCTCTCAACTATTGGCTATTGCGTGGCAAACAAATGGACTTTTGGGGTCTCGGTAACAAGCCCTGAATGGAAAAAAACCCTGGGTGGAAGAGTGTGGAAGGTGAGAAAAGCAAGGGCTTCGGTGTAATTTGGGAGTCACTGACAAGGCCAGGCTCTCCGGAGACACTGCCATCATCTCCTGACTGACTGACTGACTGGGTGAGTATTGACTAAGATCAAGAGTTCCAGGGCTAAATGAAACTTAGTAGTGCTAGCAAGCAAGTGCTCTATTTTTACTGCAAGATGCATTTCCTCTTCAAGGTATACAGATGGTTGCGACTTGATGATTCGACTTATGATTTTTCAACTTAAGATGGATTTATTTGGATGTAGCCCCATTGTAAGTTGAAAAGCATCTGTATATTTAAACACAGACGCTCCACCTAGGGTTGTCATTCCTATTATTCACTGATATTTCTGGTTCTTCTCCTTCTAGGCCCATGGGAAGGTTTCATTTCCTGGCCTCTTGAGGAAAGATTTGGCCATGTGACTAATTTAGTTACATGAACTGTTGGCAGAAGTAAGGTGTGTCACTTCTAGGCTGTAGGAATTCTGGTCAGAAATCTCATCCTTATGGCCCTTGGGGCTCTGGGTTCAGGAGTGACAATTTTTCACCTGCACAAGTCACTTAGCAACTGAGGGAGGGACAGGAACAGAATGTTATGCTTGTAAGATAAACAACAGGTGGCTGCAGAGCACCTGAGAATCTCGCGCTTTCACAGCCTTTCTCTTTGGCATAGTTCCACTTTTGTCTCTAAGTCCCTTACAATACTCCCCTCCCATCTTCCCACCTCCCTCCCCCAGGGTACTGAGAAAGCAGCTGCACAGAACTCTGATGGATTGATGCTCCACCCGATCCCTATCAGTAACCACTCTCAATAATAACAATAACAATAATAATAAACTCCTTGTAAATCATATGTGGTTGGCCGCTTCATTCTTTGGTCTCAAAGAATGGTGGGCATTATACCGTTTGCTCACACTCCGACACTGGGTGAAGACTTTAAGAGCCATAGTGATGATGCCAGATGGTGGAGGCTCCATCAGCCTCCTGTAATATGAGCAGTGAGAAATAAATTTTGTCAAGCCACTGAGATTTTGGTTTGTTATTGCAGCAAGCCTAGCTCATCCTGACTAATACATCCTAAATCCACCTGAAACAAAATACAGTACAAGCAAAGGAGCAAACAAGCAGTGAGGTAGATAGATTATTTCCCTGGGAATTGCAAGCTCTGAGAATCCAGAGTTCATTTCTTGGATGACAGATGGCAGCTGAATGTATCCTCAAATGGAGGCTGGCTCACTTCACATTCGTACTGAGCTGGGGATTGTGTGAGCTCACCTGCCATAGTGTGGAGGGCCAAGGCCATAGCTATTCATTTGGGACTAGTGTGTTACTCTTTATTGTGCTCATCTACACAACAGCCTTGGGAGGCCACGGGTTGGAGTGGACTCTGGGGCTTTGGGCCATTCCACACTGCTCTAGTAAGAGCCTCCTCATCCCTCCAGGAGGACTCCTTGGCTTTAGCCAAGGTAAGGTGTGCCTCTTTCCTATCCTGTTAGTTTTTCCTTGTATAGTCATGAGTTAATTTTTAAGATTGATAATAACCTTTATTTTATGTGATTTTTGGGCAGCTGGCCAGTATGGGAATCCAAACTCTTGACCCTGGCATTATCAGCACCATACTCTAACCAACTGAGCTAACCAGCCAGCCCTATGTCAAGTTAAATAAGCAAGAAGCCATTAGTTTAAAAGACTGTCTTTAAGTATCTACCTAATAAACTGCAATCTACCTTAGTACTTAAACTGAAACCTAATTTACGAGAATATTTTGTAACAAACAGCCAAGTTTCAGCCAATCACAGGCAGCCACCTGATCAGACCCTTCCCAAATAAGGCAAATGCCTAGCTGTAGCAAATCAGGCGATTTCTCTGCTTGTGTTCAGCCTATAAAAAGCTAGCCACTCACACTGCTGGGTTGAGCTCTCTGAACCTCTTCTGATTCTCTGAATTGTTCTTTGCTCAAATAAACTCTGCTAAATCTAATTTGTCTAAAGTTTCTCTTTTAAAAACCACTATGGGGGCCGGCCCGGTGGCGCACTGCTACAGTGAGCCGCTTGGGAGCGCGGTGGCGCTCCTGCCGAGGGTTCGGATCCCACATACAGACCGGCTGCTCACTGGCTGAGCGAGGTGCGGGAGAAACACCGAGGTTGCGATCCCGTTGCCGGTCCCGGTCCGGTACGGGCGCGACACTGAGGGTTGCGATCCGTTGCCGGACACGAAAAAAGACAAAAAAAAAAAGGAAAAAATAAATAAAAAATAAAAAACAAAAACCACTATGTGTGTGAGGGAAGGATGTGGACTGGAGTGGTGGTAATGTGTGTACACTACTGTCACCTCCCCCCGTGTGATGGAGACACAAAGGATTACTCAAAGCCCATTTCTCCTGAGCAGTGAGAGGCCCCATAGGGTTAATCCCAGAACCTTCAAGAGAGAAGGATTCCTCAGAAATAACCCCAGTCAGGTTTCTCCTTTTTATTCTCCAGGGAAGAAAGTTACAGAAAAGGAACACAGGTGGTTACAAAAAGAACAATGAGATAACCGTTATGGCAGCACTCATTTCCCTAAGAAAACTTAAAGAACCAACTGAAGACTTTCCCAATATTAGGTTTAGCTGCACCAAGGACGACTGCCCTTAGAGCAAGCATTTTTGCTGTGTTACAGTTTTTTAAATCTACAGCAGAGACTTTAGTCCAGAGAAAGTTTTCTGTTTTCCCCAAGCTTAGCACTTCTATGTGCAATTCTAAAAAGTCAGGCTATACTTTAAACTACAGGGCTGTGGCCTTGCGAAAACTTCATTTGCTTTATTAATGTTGGTATCCTCCACACACTACGACTCAGATGGGAAAGGTAACTTTATTTTCTACCTGTGAGTAGGCTCTACTCTGAGCTCTTATTCCTGCTGAAGGTGGAAAGAGAGTAAACTGGTTCTTTAATGGTGACAATCCCTCTAGATTTAATTTAGTCTCTTTTGGGTAATTCCTTGGTCTTTCAGATTTTTTTCCTTTCCCCTCTTCTCATTCTGACTTTGTTTGGGTTTCACTCTTGGAGAAGGTGTCTCTTTTCCTGGTTCGGGGATAAATTCTGACTTGTCTAAGTCAATCGCTGTAAAGCCATTTCTCTTACTTTGGTTGGCTAGGGATGAGCAAGTGACCATGTTCTGACTATGGAGACAAAGGGATATTAGTTGTGGGTCTTGTTCTTAAAAATTAACACAGGTAAAGAAACTGAATTTGTTATCCAAACCTTCCCCAAAACAAAAGTCCAGGGCAGCATGGTTCCATTGGTTGATTTTATCAAATATTCAATGAAGAAATAAATACCAGTCTCATGCAAACTTTCAGAAAACAGAGGAAGAGCTCAGTTCCTTGTATGAGGCCAGCTTAACCTAAGACAAAAACCCGACAAGGACACAGAAAACAGAGGAAGAGCTCAGTTCCTTGTATGAGGCCAGCTTAACCTAAGACAAAAACCCAACAAGGACAAGAAGATTACAGACCAACAACCCTCCTGAATATAGACTTAAATATACTTAATAAAATGTGATGAATCAAATCCAAGATTATACGTAAAGATAACATCATGACCTGGTAGGATTTATCCTAGGAGTGCAACGTTGTCTTAATGTTTCAAAATCAGTCAATGCATGTTTCCCTCACTCTGCAGTCTTGCCAGCCCTGGAGCTGGCAGACGTAGAAGCTCTTTTTTCAAAATCTTTACGTATGTTTCAGAATGCAGAATTTTCTGGATTTTAGGAAATTATAAGACCCCAGTGGGCTCTGGGGCAGCACCTCCTAATCAAACACATTAATCAATGGTTCTGCAGCAAAATCTAAAAATATTCTCATCAAGAAAGATGAGTCAAGGGCCGACCCGTGGCTCACTCGGGGGAGTGCGGTGCTGTTAACACCAAGGCCATGGGTTTGGATCCCATATAGGGATGGCCGGTTCGCTCACTGGGTGAGCGTGGTGCTGACAACACCAAGTCAAGGGCTGAGATCCCCTTACCGGTCATCTTTAAAAAAAAAAAAGAAAAGAAAGATGAGTCAAGACTGCAAATAGCCTCACATTTGTTCAGGGTAACACTTGCTGCTAAGTGAACAAGCCCTAGCTTACCAAAACTAAAATGTCTTTCCAAACTTTATGAATTCAGAACTTTATGAATTTTGAATTGGGAGTAGGGGATTTTGAACATGAACCACTATTTAATCTTTGCCAGCCCTATTGCCACTGTAATTTGCATTTCTCTGACTACTCGTGAGGTTGAACTTTAGGTCACTTACATGGCTACTTATTTTCTTATTGTCCTGTTAACTTTTTCTTAAAAATTTGTAGGTCTCATTGCATATTAGGATTTTTGACTCTGTCTTTTACTTATTCATAAAAATATTTTCTCAGCCTATAATTTACTTATATATTTTCTTGTATCTTTTTCTAGAAAAATTAAAATTTTGTATGTAGTCAAATATAGCTTTTTCTCTTTGGCTTCTTGGCTTCCAGACTTGCTCAGGAAGGTTTTTTCCCACACCAAAGTTATATACATATCCATCTTTTTTTTTCTTTTAATATCTCAATTTTTAAATTTATTTTAATTATTTTGGTGGCTGGCCAGTATGGGAATCTGAAAACTTGACCCTGGTGTTACAAGGCCGTCCTGTTTTATTTTTAATATGTATCAGGAAATATTTAATATATCAGAAAAGTATTTTGGTGTATTGTGTTAGTTTAGAGCGGGGTTTCTCAAATGTGACACTATTGATATTTGGGTCCAGATAATTCTTTGTAGTGGGGGCTTTCCTAAGCATTGTAGTATATTTAGTAGTCTATTGATTTCCCACATATATGTGCAACTCTTTCTGAATTCTGCTTATCTATTTCTTAGCCATCCCCCTCCCATTCTTCTATTCACAATATTCTGAGATCTACATTTGTTCTTCCAATTGAACTTTAAAATCCTTGAAACCAGTCGTTTTGGTTTTTTTGTTTGTTTGTTTGTTTGTTTTGGTGGCTGGCTGGTAGGGGGCTCTGAATCAGGGACCTTGGGGTTATAAGACTGAGCTCTAATGAAACCAGTTCTAACTGCACTGTCTAGCTAGACCCTCCAAAACAATGTGAAACAGTAGTGCACCTTCTTGTTGTGTTCTGGATTTTAGTGGAAGTTAGCATTTTTTTCTTCAACTTTGATATTTACATTTAGTTTGCTTTATAACTTCTGGGTTTAAGTAAATAACCATTATTACATTTACAGTGTTTTCCTTACATTGCTATTTAACATATAATTTTAACAGGAATAGATATGGAATTTTACCAAGTGCCTTGAATATGATATAAAGCCAACACTGAAAGAACTAAGTCAAGTCTGAAATTATAGCAAGTTGATTTTTTTTTTTTCCTTTTTGTCTTTTTTCGTGACCGGCAACGGATCGCAACCCTCAGTGTCGCGCCCGTACCGGACCGGGACCGGCAACGGGATCGCAAGGGTTCAATCCCGCAGCTCGCTCAGCCAGTGAGCGGGAACCGGTCTGTATGTGGGATCCGAACCCTCGGCAAGAGCGCCGCCGCGCTCCCAAGCGGCGCACTGTAGCAGTGCGCCACCGGGCCGGCCCCTGATTTTTCTTCTTAATTTGTAAGAAATTGACCTCTCCTTTTTATTTTTTTCTGGTAGCTGGCTGGTTTGGGCATGTGAACCCTTGATCTTGGTGTTTTGTGTTATCAGGACTGTGCTCTAACCAGCTGATATAACTGGCCAGCCCCTTCAACTCATTGGTGCCTACTATGTGTCAGGTGTTCTATCTGCTGCCATCCGTAAAACCTACGTTCTAGAGGCTGGCCAGTTAGCTCACTTGGTTAGAGCATGGTTCTGATAACACAAAGCACCAAGGTCAAGGGTTCGGATACCTGTACCAGCCAGCCATCAAAACAAACAAACAAACAAAAAAACACACCTACATTCTAGTGTGGGGAAAAGGTAATAGGTAATCAAATAAATAAACAAGATAATCACAGAGTATAAAAACACTGTGAAGAAGTGAAGAGGGGAATGTGATCAAGAGACCTGAAGAGGCACTGGGGATGAGGAGCATTTTGGGGAGAGCTCCAGGGACGGCAAACACCATTTGCAAAGTCCTAGGGGTGGAAAAGAGCAATAAGGTCAGTGTGGCTGGACTGTAGACGGGGGATGGAGAGATAATGAGAAGAGGATGGGAGGTACACAGGAGCCACACCAGGCAGGACCTGGTAGACCACAGATAGCAAAGACACTGGACTCAATTTGAAGTGTAATGAAAGCCACTGAAGGATTTAAAGCAAGGAAGTTACATGACCTAATCTGCGATTTTGAAAGACACTCTGCACTGCTTGCTGTCTTGGTCTGTTTGTGCTGCTGTAACAGAATAGCTGAGATTGGGTAATTTTTAAAGAGCAGAAATTTGTTTCTTACAGTGCTCATTTAGGCAGAATATACACTAAAATTGGAATGATACAGAGAAGATTAGTGTGGCCCTTGTGCAAGGATAACATGCAAATTTGTGAAGCATTCCATGTTTTCTGCTGGTGGGTTTCTTTGTGGTCATGTACTAAATGAACTTTATTACTTTATCATTCCCAGTCATGTTATTGGTGTATAATCCAGTTGTCCTGGATGTACAGAAGCTTGTGCTCAATGTGTATGCCCCTGTTAGTCCTTTGATACCACTCAGTTCTGAGAAGAGGATAATTGACATTCTGCAAAATATGCAACAGAAGTTTCATCAGCTTTTAAAAATTTAGTGATGGAAAATATTTTTTTCTGAAAAATAGATTCTCTTGCTATCACTTACATTATTAGAATAGCAAAGAATTTGCCATCTTATTTAAATAAAATGCGTGGAATTTTTTAAAAAGTTTATTTCTGACAGTTCTGGAAGCCAGGAAAGTCTAAGATCAAGGCATGGGCATTGGTCTCTGCTGAGGACTACTCCTCTGTTTTCAAGATGCTCCCTGTTGCTGCGTCCTCACATGGCAGAAGGCAGAAGGGAAATAAGGGTGAACTCTTTCTTTTTTTTTTGTCCTTTTTGAGACCGGCCACACCACGCTCAGTCAGTGAATGCTGTGAGTGCACCGGTCATCCCTATATAGGATCCGAACCCACAGCGGGAGCGCTGCTGCGCTCCCAGAGCCACACTCTCCCGAGTGCGCCACGGGCTCGGCCAGGTGAACTCTTTCTGAAGCCTCTTTTATAAGGGTATTAATCCATTCATGAGGGCAGTTCCCTCATGACCTAATCATCTCTTTTTTTTTTTTTTTTTTAAAGATGACCGGTAAGGGGATCTCAACCCTTGGCTTGGTGTTGTCAGCACCACGCTCAGCCAGTGAGCAAACCGGCCATCCCTATATAGGATCCGAACCTGGGGCCTTGGTGTTATCAGCACCGTACTCTACCGAGTGACCCACGGGCCGGCCCTGACCTAATCATCTCTTAAAGGAACTATCTCTTAATACCACCACAATGTGGATTGAGTTTCAGCAAAAATTTTGAAGGGGACACCACATTCAAATCATAGCAACTGCTAATGGGTAAGAGGTTTCTTTTGGGGGCAATGAAAATGTTCTAAACTTAGATTGTGGTACCTGGCACACCACGCCAGCACCTCGGGGCCCACCTGGGGACCTGAGGCATGGATCCGGGGAAGGGACCTCCCTCCCACAACCAGGCACACCATGCCAGCGCCTTGGGGCCTACCCAGGGACCTGAGGGATGGAGCTGGGGACCAGATACCCCCAACAACCAGGCACACTGCCAGTGCCAAGGAGCATGACAAAAGCATCACCTCCATGTGGGTGGCTCACCACAGCCATCACAATAACCATGGCTGCTGCGAAAGCAGCTAGATGCCACAACCATCACGCAGATAGTCTGCCAGTCACTGGAGTGCATTGACACAAGGAGAGCCACCAACAGAGATAAAGAAAAGAAGAGGACGTCTCTCTCCACAAAGCCCATTTCAGAGTGACAGAAGAAGCATCTGCTCTATGATAATATTGGGGGATCTGATCACATCTCTCAGCATTGGACAGATCCTCTGGGCAACAAATCACCAGAGTAACCATTATTCTTTCAGAAGGAGAGAAGGAATTTAGGGTAATTGGGGGGGGAGGGAGAGGCAGATGGGGTGAGATTGGACAAGGGGCATAAAGAATAAGTATGATTTATAACAATATATATGCTAGTAATATTGATTTGATCAACATATCTCAAGGTTCAACTCCAAAAATATGTATAATTAATTTTGATTCAATAAAAATTAAAAAAAAACAAAAAACTTCCCCCCCAAAACAAAAAAAACCTTAGATTGTGGTGATGGTTGCACTACTCTGTGAATATACTAAAAACTACTTTATTTTTCAGTATACGAATTATATCTCAGGAAAGCTGTTACAAAAAACAAACAAACAATGGGCCGGCCTGGTGGCGCACTGCTACAGTGCACCACTTGGGAGTGCAGCGGCGCTCCTGCCGAGGGTTCGGATCCCACATACAGACCGGCCGCTCACTGGCTGAGCGAGGTGCGGGCGCAACACCGATGGTTGCAATCCCGTTGCCGGTCCTGGTCCGGTACGGGCGCAACACTGAGGGTTGCGATCCGTTGCCAGTCACGAAAAAAGACAAAAAAGGAAAACAAACAAACAAACAAACAAAAAAACCTCTGATGGCAGTGAGGGAGACCAGGCAAAGGACAAGAGTAAAGCTAGGGAGATCAACTGCATTCATCAGGTGTGGAGGCCTGGTCCAGAGTGCTGCCTGGGGGTGGAGAGAAGGGAATTAGAAGAGACAGGATGTGGTGAATATGAAATACGGTGGGGGGGTGAAGGAAGACTCCTTACCAAACTATTCTTAGCACAGCAGCCAGAATAATCTTTTAAGGATATAAATGGAATCATGTTACTGTGCTGCTTAAGCATTCAATAGTTGTTCCCCACAGGTAGACCCAACTCCTCCCTACCTATCTAGCCAGGGGCTGCTACTCCTAGCCTCTGGCCTCCCAGCCCTTAAGCCTGGTTCCCTCTGTACAAGCAGGCCCCATCACTGGTCAAATCCCAGTTTAAGTGCCACTTTCTCAGCAACTTTACCAAATTACGTTAGGGGCTCTCACTACACAGCACAGCACTTGTTAAAATCTGTAGTCATGGGGAAGTTCCTCCATTTTAGAAGCAAAGGTCAACAAATTGGTTCCAGTGCAGAGTTTAAGTGGTAGAAACAGCCAATAATCCAACACAAAACTGAAAAAAAAAAAAATACCCACAGACAAGAGACAAAGTTTGATATTAACTAGTAAAGGTCTCTCATCACCAAAGAACACCTATAAAACCAGAAGGACTGGAAGACCCCCGGGCTACCAAGCTGGGAGGGAGGAGGGCTGGAGGCCTCAGCCATGCTTCCTGACACCCACAACCAGCCCAGTGACAACCACTGAGCCACCACAGGAAGTGCCCTGAGCTCCTGAGCTAGGGCAATGGAGGGGACAAGGGCTTTAGCCACACCCCTCTGACATCTGCACGCAGCTCAGCAATGACCATGCCGCCCCCAGAAGCCCCCTGGTCTCTGTGCAGGAATGAGGGGGGTGTCACAGGCCTCAACCCTGCCCCTTCTCCTTCCTTCTTCTCCCACTCTATTTCCTTCCCCTTTCCCCTCCCAGCCTCCCCCCAACTGCTCTGCAACAACATTGTAAAATGTAAATAAATAAAATAAACTTAAAAAAAGGAAAAAAAAAAAAAGAGTTAGGATCCCCATACCAGACAGCTGCCAAACTCCGCCTCCCCCCAAATACACAAGATTTTGAATATGTTGGTAGAGTTTGGATGTGTTGTCCCCACCAAAACTAATGTGGAAATCTGATCCCCAATGTGGCCCTTTTGGGAGCTGTTAGAGTCATGGGGGTGGATCCTTCATGCATGGATTAATGGTCTCCCTGGGGAAGGGAGGCCTGAGTGAGATCTCGCTCTATTAGTTCCTGTGAGAGCTGGTTGTTTAAAAGACCCTGGCACCTCCTCTCTCTCTTGCTTCCTCTCGCCATGTGATCTACTTGTACCTGCTGCTGGCTGCCTGCCACTTTGGGCCATGAGTAGAAGCAGCCTGAGGTATACACCAGATGGAGCTGTCCCAGAATCGTAAGTCAAATAAACTTTAGTTCTTTAAAAATTACCCAGTCTCGGGCCAGCCCGTGGCTCACTTAGAAGAGTGTGGTGCTGATAACACCAACGCCACAGGTTCAGATCCCATATAGGGATGGCCGGTTAGCTCACTTGGGAGAGCGTGGTGCTGACAACACCAAGTCAAGGGTTAAGATCCCCTTACCGGTCATCTTTAAAAAAAAAAAAAATGAGAAGGTTAGGGCCGGCCCATGGCTCACTCGGTAGAGTGTGGTGCTGATAACACCAAGGCCACAGGTTCAGATCCCATATAGGGATGGCCGGTTAGCTCACTTGGGAGAGCGTGGTGCTGACAACACCAAGTCAAGGGTTAAGATCCCTTACCAGTCATCTTTAAAAAAAAATAATTACCCAGTTTCAGGTATTCTGTTACAGCTACACAAAACAGACTAATACATACTCAACTTTAAAACGTGACCCAATATTTTATTTCACTTTCCCTCCATTCTTAACAGATGATAAGGTATAGAATCCTCAAAATAAATAAAAAAATAAATAAAAATAAAATCTGTAGTCATGGACTGAATTGTATAATTATTCATTTTTGTTCACCTCTACTAGATTGTAAAGTCCTCTAGGACAGGGATCTTTTCTCCTGTGATCATCCCAGGGCATGGCACATCACATGGAATGGACTTGAACATTTGTTGGATGCATGAATGCATGAAATGAATATATATAGCTAGTAAGCACTGGGTCAAGCATTCTTCCAAAAGCAGAATAAAATTAAGGAGACTCAAAAATGTAAGGGGGCTGGCCAGTTAGCCCAGTTGGTTAGAGCACATGCTGAAAACACCAGGCTCCAGGGTCTGATCCCTGTATCAGCCAGCTGTCAAAAAAAAAAAAAAAAAAAAAAAAAAAGCAGCAATAATATAAGGAATAAAACATAGGATGAGAGAAAATATTTGCAAATCATGTATCTGATAAGGGATTAATATCCAGAATATATAAAGAACTCCTACAACTCAACAACAATGACAAAACAATTAAAAAACTCAATTTAAAAAATGGGCAAAGTTCAGACCCCTTACTGATCAGCTGCCAAAAAAAAGAAACAAAAAAAATTCAGTCTTCAAAATACCAATGTCAATGAGGCTCGCTGCTTGCTCAGATGGTGAGATTGGAGAGCGCAGAGTTGATAACACCAAGGTCAAGGATTCAGATCCCTATACAGGCCAGTGGCAAAAAGGGAAAAAAAGGGGGGGGGGGGCCCAATAAGCATATGAAAAGGTGCTCAATATCACTAATCATTAGGGAAATGCAAATCAAAACCACAATGATACCACTTCACACTCAGGATGGCCACTCTAAAAAAATGAAAATAAGTGTAGGTGAGGATGTGAAGAAATTGAAATCCTCATGCATTGCTGGTGGGAATAGTAGAGTGTTGGGAAAATAGAATAATTTAATCAGGCCCCCTGGCCTGCCCGTCTGGTTGGGGGTGGTGCAGCACATTTGTTGTAAGCAAATTGTGTGTGTGGGTGGGTGGAGGGGTGGAGTTAGTGCTCATTTGCAGCGCTGCAAGCTGGCTGGCATCTGCCTGGGGCATCTGCCCACACAGCTATGCTCTCCAACCTGCAGCTTCCAAGGACCTGTTTGCCAGTTACCTAGCTCATAGACCGGTGTCTGAGGGGTCTGGTGATCCAGCCTGGCATGTGAGGGGTCTGGGCACCCAGCTTGGCATGTTAGAGGTTGGGGGAACCAGCCTGGCATGTGAAGGGTTTGTGACCCAGTCTGGACAATGAGCTTGAGGGGTCTGTGAGTTCCAGACCCAGCCCTAGCTTGACAGTTGGCCCAGTCGGCAGGATTATGGGCAGGTAAAAGAGCTTTACATACAGCTGGAAAACAGTTTGGCTGTTCCACAAAAAGTTAAACGCAGAATTACTATATTATTCAGCAGTTCTGCTTCTAGGTGTGTACCTGAAAGTATGGAAAGCAGGGACTCAAATACTTGTCCATCAATGTTCATAGCAGCGTAATTTAAAATAGCTAAAACCTGGAAACAACCATGTCCATCAACATGTTGTCAGGGGTCAACAGCTGCAGGGTCCTTGTCTGTTGTGAATGCCAATAGAAACACAATGACGGGAGTCTGAGCATTCAACAGAAAGGGGTTCTATTTGGGTTGCTCAAGCCAGTAGTGAGGTGGTCTCAAGACCCAGACCAAGCTCCCTGAGTAGACAAGGGTTATAGCTGAAAGAAAGTGAGCTGAGATGCCAGGCTGTGCTCAAAGTGCGGGTTGCCCTATAAATTGAAGGCAGCACCAGGTGTGGGGGTAGGGGAGCTTATATAATGTGCCAGAGGCTGGCTGATACCATCAAGGAGGGGCATTATGCTAATATGAAAACTAGGCAACCAGGGTGGAGAATTGTGCCCTTGCAGAAGCAAAAGCGTTTCTGTTTAAGCCAGGCGGCTTCTCGTAAAGGGAAGGGGGAAGGGGTTTGGTGCTGGAGTGGAAGCCAAGGCCCGCGGCTATTTTGTTCTTATTGTGTGCACAATGGCGCTGGTCAAGTCCAAAATCCATCAACACCTTTTAAGGATCTAGCTAAGGGAGCTTATATATATTTAACAAGGGGCTGGGTTATCTCTATACATATTCAAGTGGGGATGAGATTGCACTCGCAGTGTGGTGTCATATATTTTACATGTGACCCATGTTCTCCTTGGGGGATGTAGTGCTCTAGCTCTGTTGGAATCCTGCAGACTGGGCCGATTGTTGAGCTAGGGCTGGGTCTGGAGCTCACAGACCCCTCAAGCCCGTTCACAGACTGGGTCACAAACCCTTCACACACCAGACTGGGTCCCCAGACCCCTCACACACAGGTCTATGAGCTAGGTAACTGGCAAACAGATCTTTGGAAGCCGCAGGTTGGAGAGCATGGCCACACGGAGCAGTGTCCGCTCAAGGCACTAAACGGCTAGCCAGCCTGCTTTACAAACTCTGAAGAAAGCAAGAATAGCAACAAAACTAAAAAGATACATTGGCGTGCATGTGCACTAACTCCACATACACACACAATTTGCTCACAAAGGATGTGCTGAACCGCACCCAACCAGACCGCAGGCCAGGGTCCTGACCAAACCATTCTATTTTCCCAACAGGGAGGTGGCGAAGTGGGTTTTTTTTTTTTTTTTTTTTTTTTTTTGTGGCTGGCCAGTATGGGGACCCAAACCATGGGGGTGAAGACTCAAGCATTAAAATGAAAGGGGGAGTTGGCCTGATGCCTTAAGAAGGTTAAATTAGGGGCAAAGCTGAGACTAGTATGCATACCCTCTGATCTGGCCCAAACTTGTTATGACTAATTGGGAGTTTGGCCTGGGTTGTTATTACTGGGAGGCTGTCTCATTCTATCAGAATTGTTGAATGAAAGGGGGGAAAGAAGAAAGACTGATTAGAGAAAGGAAGGAATGAAGTGATAGCTCTTAATCAAAAACTCCTTTGGCTGTTGGTATCTCTCAAACACATGAGTAGGTTTTAAAATGTGGTATATACATTCAACGGAACAATATTTAGCTTTAAAAAGAAAGAAAATTGGGCTAGCCGGTTAGCTCTGTCAGAGCACAGCCTTCTAACACCAAGGTGGAGGGTTCGAATCCCTGTACCAGCCAGCTGCCAAAAAAGGAAAATTCTAACACATGATGCAACATGAGTGAATCTTGAGAACATTATGCTAAGTGAAATAAGCCAGTCACGAAAACACAAATATTGTATGATTCCACTTATACTGGGTACCTAGTATAGGTAAATTCAAATGGACCTTGAGAGCTTGTTTGGAGGTTCTAGCAGGGGAGCGCAGCTACTCGTATACCCTTGACCGAAGAACGGTCCTCTCCTCTAGCGGGGAAGGTCGTCCTCTTCGACCGAGCGTGCAGCTTCGGGAGGGACGAACATGGAGCGGTGAGGGAGGAAGGGGACACCCGCCTAGCCAGCCAGATCAGCCGAATCAACCCTGGCGATCAATGGGGTGACAGATGTCGCAGCCAGATCGCCCTCACATCCTAGTATAGGTAAATTCAAAGAGACAGAAGGTAGAACAGAAGTTGCCAGGGGCTGGGGGAAGCGGGACTGGAGAGTTAGTGTTTAGTGAGTATAGAGTTTCAGCAAGAGAAGATGAAACAGTTCTGGAGATGAATGGTGATGATACTTGCACAACATTGTGAATGTACTTAATACCACTGAATTATACACTTAAAAATGGTTAAAATGGGGCCGGCCCGGTGGCGCAGTGCTACAGTGCGCCGCTTGGGAGCGCAGTGGCGCTCCCGCCGAGGGTTCGGATCCAACATGCAGACCGGTTCCCGCTCACTGGCTGAGCGAGGTGCGGGCGCAACACCGAGGGCTGCGATCCCGTGGCCGGTCCCGGTCCGGTACGGGCGCAACACTGAGGGTTGCGATCCGTTGCCAGACACGAAAAAAGGAAAAATAAAAAAATGGTTAAAATGGTAGCGTTTATGTTATATATACTGTACCACAACTAAATACATTTTAAATAACATTAGCCACCAATATATTTTGAACACATGGCTGAAGAATTCAACCACAGTGAGTGACCTGGCTGAAGAAAGTGCAGTCAGTCTTCAGCATTACGCTCTGCCAGAGGGAGACGCGCTGAGTGTACAGAAGAGGCCGTGCTGGGATCCCGGTTGCAGACCGCGGTCAGCGGCCGACCCCGAGTCTCTCGGGGGCGCCTGCGCCACTAGGAGGGACGCTCCGCGCCCGGCGTGGGGGCGGGGCTACGGGACGCCTTTGTTTCCGCCGCACCAAGTGTCTGAACTCACGTAGGAACAGTTTAAATGGCAAAGGAGCTCTCGCTGTGCGTTGGAAGAGCTGTCTTATTTAACCCAACAATGAGGCACGAGGGGCGGATGAGAGATGCGTCGAGAGCTTATACCGACGCTCTAACCACTGTGCCACCGGAGCTCTTTGCGGGTCTCTACAGCTGCCTCCGGAAACTGCCGCTGCTGGTGCCGCGGTGCAATGAGATAGGAAAGGAAGCTCCGTTCACGTCCTGACGTTCTTCATAACCCTCATCAGTCAGAATTTTAAAGTTTCAAATTAACGAGTAATGAGTGTTCAAGCATTAAAGCAACTGAAAATACTGAGAAGCAAAAACATCCACCCATGCTCCCACCACCTAAAGAAAAAGTCTCTGCAAACATTTTGGATTATTTCTTTTCAGATGCATATATATTTTTTCCATGTATGCGTGTACTACTACATATTTCAGCTACACTGTGTTGATTTATATTGGTTGAGTGAAAATACTTGCTTTTTTTTTTTCACTCAACAAATATCGTCAACATCTTTCCAGTGGAAATGTACTTCATTACCATTTCTTTCTTTCTTTCTTTCTTTTTTTTTTAAAAGATGACCGGTAAGGGGATCTTAACCCTTGACTTGGTGTTGTCAGCACCACGCTCACCCAGTGAGCAAACCGGCCATCCCTATATGGGATCCGAACCCATGGCCTTGGTGTTATCAGCACCGCACTCTCCCAAGTGAGCCACGGGCCGGCCCTTCATTACCATTTCTAACAACTGAGGGATACTGCATTACAGAGATCAGTTTTTCTCAACTTTTCTTTTCATGATTGCCACTTTAAAGAGCTTTTTTAGACGTTTTTTCCTAATTCCCCACCACATGAAATTTTATGTGTGGATGTGTGTATGTATGTATGTATGTATGTATTTTGCTGGCCGGTACAGGAATTGAATCTTGGACCTTGGTATTATCAGCACCAAGCTCTAGACAACTGAGAAACCGGAGACTTTTTTTGTTTTTTCGTTAATGAAATTTTAATAGTATAGATGTACTGTGTATCTTTCTATGTACTGTGGCCCTTTTTAGAGTGACAAACTATTGTGTTATCTAAAATTTATTTGTGCTCTCCTCACCACCTCCAGCCATCGTGCCCCACACAATCAAAAATCATTTTTTGCCCCATTAGGGGCGATATTGCCCCCCTTGAGAATGCATGATATAAATATACCCCAATTTATTCAATACATCAGTAGACATTTAAATTATTTTCTAAAATTTCTCTATTTCATGCTGGATAAACATTCCTGTAATTAAATCTGTGCAAAGGTGCAAGTGGAATGTATGGGTGAAAGGGGATGTGTATTTTTTAAGACCTTCACTATATGTTGCAAATAGCCCTCAGAGACAGAGTGTATCAATTTACATTCTCAACCGCAGTGTATTTGGATGACACCTCCCTGCGTCCTTTCCGGCTCTATGAATTACTCTGTTTGTTTGTTTGGTTATACTTCATGTCGTTGGGGTTTTTTTCCTCTGTAGCGGTTACGGGGATGCGAACCCTTCACCCTGGCGTTACACCGCGCTCTAGTCAACTGTGCTAACTGGCTCTAAACAATTGTGCTAACCGGTCAGCCCCCCTCCCCCCCTTTTTATTTTTGGCGGCTGGCCGATAAAGGGATCTGAACCCTTGACCTTGGTGTTACCAGCACCATACTTTTTTTTCTTTAATAATTTAAATTTAAATTTAATTAAATTTTATTGGTTATGCATATTCATGGAGTGCAAAGCTGACCATCACCACTTGTGTCCAAGATGTGATGGCCAGATCCATACTGGCGGCATGCCCATTACCACAAATTGCTATTATTCCCGTGTCCCCCACCCAATTAATCCCGGACCTCTCTCTGCCTCCTCTCCTCTCCGCCATCCCACTCTGCAACCCTAGGTATGGTCTCTCCCTCTGCAAGTCCAACACACCACTGTTGTTCTTTCCTTCCTTCTCTTTTAGCTCCCACTTATGAGTGAGGACATGTGGTATTTTTCCCTCTGTTCCTGGCTTACTTATCTCACTCAACATAATTTTCTCCAAGCTCATCCGTGTTGCTGAGAATGGCAGAATTTCATTCTTTTTTATGGCAGAGTAGCATTCTATGTTGTATTCCACAGTTTCCTTATCTAGTTGTCTGTCAAAGTACATTTAGGTTGGTTCCATATCTTGGCTATTATAAATAGAGCTGCAATGAACATGGGAGTGCACATGTCCTTTCGACATGATGATATCCATTCCTTTGGGTATATACCTAGAAGTGGGATTGCTGGGTCATATGGTGGATCATATCTGTAGTAGATTTACCTGTATGTTTCCATAGTGGTTGTACTAATTTACACTCCCACCAACAGTGTAGCAGTGTTCCCTTCTCTCCACATCCTCACTAGCATTTGTTATTCTCCATCTTTTTGATTATGTCTTACTGGGGTGAGGTGATATCTCAATGTGGTTTTAATTTGCATTTCCCTGACCATACTCTTTTTAGTGGTCATTAATTTGAAAATTAGTGGCAACAGAGCATTTTTATTTTATGTAATTTGCATTTCTTTGGTTACCACTCAAAGGGACACTTTTCATCTATACTGATAATTTGCATTTCTTCTTTTGCAAATTGCAAGGTCCTGTTCCTTGGAGGATGTATGGTGAAGGGTGGTCTGGGGATCCCAGCAGACTAGTGGATTAATCCCTAGGCTACTGTTTACCAGCTGTCCACTCGCAGCAAATTAATTACTCTTACCTCTCTTTAATCTAGTTTGCCCATTTGTAAAATGGGCATCATAATAGCACTGTCTCCCATTGGGTTGTTTTGGGAATTAGCTGAGATACTGTATGTAATACACTGGGATAGAGTAAGCATTTTTTTTTAGAGTAAGCAATTTTTATTTGTGTATGTATTTATGTTTGTGTATATTTTGCACACACATGGTGCTTGTGTTTCATGAACACATGCAGTTTTTTCTGTTTATTGTTTGCCTTTTGTATTAGTCTGTTTTTGTTGCTTATAATAGAATACCTGAAACTGGATGATTTATAGAGAAATGAAATTCATTTCTTATCATTTTGGAGGCTGGGAAGTCCAAAGTCCAGGAAACACATCTGGTGAGGGCCTTCTTCTGGCTGGGAATTCTCTTCAGGGTCCTGTGGCAACCAGGGTATCACATAAAGAATGGCTAGGCAAGAATGAACTAACCTCCTTACTTGCTCTCCATTTTTATTTTTATTTTTTTTATTTTCAGGGAGCTGGCTGGTACACCATTTGCTCCCCTTTTAAAGCCATCAGAATCATGCCCGTGACCACCCATTAAACCATCAGTGGATTAATCCATTCCTGAGGGAATGGTCTTTATAATCTAATCACCTCTTAATTACCTTAATATCATTTCCCATCCTCTTAACACTATTACAGTGGAGGACAAGTTTCCAATACATGAGTCTTTGGGGGACACACTTTTTATTTATTCATTTTTGGCAGCTGGTCAGTAAGGGGATCTAAACCTTTGACCTTGGTGTTGTTACCAGCACCACACTCTTGAGCCCAAGTCAGCTAACTGGCCTGCCCTAGGGGACACATTTAACCCATAGCATCATTCAATTCTCCCACTTTACTCCATGTGGAATTTTGAAAATTATTATTAATTTATTTATGTCTACTGAGTGAGCAAACTGGCCAGCACCCCCCTTTTTTTGTTGTTGTTGTTGTTGTTGTTGTGGCTGGCCGGTAAGGGTATCTGAGCCCTTGACCTTGGCCAAAAATTATTTTTATGTAATTAAATTTATCAGTCTTGTCCCTTGCAGTTATGTCTTTGATTTCATTTCTCAGAAATGCCTTCCTCACCTTAAAACTTTATAAATACACACATTTTGAATACCTTTAGTTTTTATATTTGTAAATTTAAATCTTTTTTTTTTTTTTGTCTTTTTTTGTGTCCGGCAACGGATCGCAACCCTCAGTGTCGCGCCTGTACCGGACCGGGACCGGCAACGGGATTGCAAACCTTGGTGCTGCGTCCGCACCTCGCTCAGCCAGTGAGCAGGAACCGGTCTGTATGTGGGATCCGAACCCTCGGCGGGAGCGCCGCCGCACTCCCAAGCAGCGCACTGTAGCAGTGCGCCACCGGGCCGGCCCAAATTTAAATCTTTCTAATCTAGAGTTTATTTTGATATAGTGGGAGAGACAGCTCTAATGCTATTTTTCCCCCAAATTTCTAGTTATTAGTTTTAACACTATTTATTGAAAATCCTTTCCATTGTGATGTAAAATGTCCTTATTGAATGCTGAATTCTCAAATGTACCTTGGATGGGTTTCTAGGTTTTGTTCTACTGAGCAGTCTCTATGCTAGTGCCACATTGTTTTCATATAACCATTAAATGAGTTCTACATGGTCGATATACCACTTGTTAATTTTGTATTCTGCTTTTTTCCCAAATACCATGATGCTGGAAGACCTGGGTGTCTCACTCTCAAGGACCTCAGCCAAAGGCCCATTTCCTCCACCTGCATTTGTAGTTGAGGGCATGCACCCTCATTCACCCTGCCTGTTCTGTATGCCCTGCACACCCAAGCAAGCGTTTTCCTTTACACACAGCTCCTATTGTTTCCCTGTTGAAGACCTACGGATGGTGCCTTCTTGTGCACTTGGACCCAACACCCTCCTCAAGGCCTAAATTGCCTTTCAAGATCGGGCCCTGCCTACATCTGGGCTCCTATCTTTCCTCTGATTGTCCTCTCCAGTTTTTTCAAAACTGTCAAAACTGGATTCGGTCTCCACACCACTGCACTTGGTGGGAAGATATGCTTCCCTGTATCTTTGCGTGGTGGCCTTCACTAACTGTGGTACCCCAGTGGCACTGTCCAACACTTTCTTATTGTTAATTTGTTTATTGCCTGTTTCCATCAGGGCTGGGATGGGGACAACAGCCAGATCCGACATGGGGAGGCTATAGGCATTGTCCTACT
The DNA here is from genome assembly GCF_000696425.1 of Galeopterus variegatus. Taxonomy (NCBI): domain Eukaryota; kingdom Metazoa; phylum Chordata; class Mammalia; order Dermoptera; family Cynocephalidae; genus Galeopterus; species Galeopterus variegatus. Next base: position 136,935 of record NW_007728437.1, on the reverse strand, counting down.
TTTTGGCAGTGCTGCCAGAAATAACGAACAATACTCATCTCGTGCCATATGCATACATGGGGTAACCCTGCGGCTTCCTCGAACTCAGTGTCTCCATCTGAGAAATGGACGCACTGGTACCTACTCAACCTTGGGAGGATTAAGCGGGAACCCTCTCTGGAGCAGCGGTTCATCTCGCGCTCACGAGGCGCGGGGGACAAGGCATCCGGCGACCTCCTCTCGTGAGGGGGCTTCGCGGCGTCCAGGGCTCACCGACCCGGGGAGGGGCACGGGGTCGCAGTGTGTGAGTTCGTTGGGCAAAGCGGGGTACGGAACTGAGACGCGGTCACGGGGACCCCGAGTGGACCGGGGCCGAGGCGCGACGGCGGCAGGTGAGAGGCTCACAAGCCTTGGACATGCCCCAGGCGCCGTGGGAGCAGGTGACTTCGGATGCGGGAAGTCCGCTGCCCGGCAGCACCCAGGAGAGGCTCGGCGGTCTGGGGCTCATCAGCACGGGCTGGCTCTAGAGAGAAAGGAGGGGCAGGCGGCGCGGGGACAGGGAGCTCCTGTAGCCCGCACCTGTCCTTTCACGTCGGCCTGGAGCACGGTAAAAGACTGGGAGTTAGGGGTAGGAGGACGGCCACCTCACCACAACCCAGACCGCGGAACTACCATACGATTCCTACGGGTAACTGACTGCCGCCATTCCCATCCCCCACTCTGGCGGGTAAGGCTGGAGAACGGTTTGAAGTAAGACGCATGCGCATGAAACTAAATTATAAACCGCTGAGGCTCAAAGTTTATTATTCGCGGGATGGCGCAGGCGCAAAAGAAAGCCCGGCCGGTTTAATGAAGGGGGGGACCTGATGGCAAAACGCATGCGCGTAAGAATCTGACGGCGGGGGGGGGTGGGCCGACTCGTGAAACTACGCATGCGTTTGAGCTCTGTGTGATGCAAGGGGGCGGTGCGGACACCTGGCTGCGCGTGCGCAGAGCTTGCTCAAAGGGCCTTATTTAGGTTGCGCAGGCGCCTGCTAGCCATTTCGTCTCAGCCACGCCGGAGGCTTACGTGTAGGTGAGTGTTGTTGGTCATTGTTTGCTGCCCCGCCATCCCTGAGGACGCCGTTCTTGCCAGGATTGCTTGCCCCCAGGTCTCTAATAGAGCTTGTGGGGCCTTGGCAAGGTGCGGGCTGCCGCTAAGAGCCAGGAATTGTTCTCCGAATGCTGGCCGCGTCGCTGAGGCCTGCAGGCCGCGCCGAGTCTATTGTGTGAGATGTCGGAGGAGGCGGAGCGGAAGCGGCCGCCGCCATTTCCTTGTCTCCACGCTCGCTCTATGCCGGGCCCCCCTCGGCTTGGGGCTCCGGTACTTGATGCCCAGAGCGGCTTCCGGGGTCCGGTCGCTTTCCACGAGGGGGTGTCTGGTGTTGGGGTAGCCGGGGATGGGATGTCCGCACTGGTTCTGCTCATATTGAGCCACCGCGGGCCCGCGGGGCGCCTCGAGGTCTGAGGGCAGTTCAGTGAGTATTTCTCAGGTCTAATCTTAACCTCCGCTTTGCAGTCTCTTTCGACGCCAGGACGCCTTAGGAGACGATGATGTTGGGCACCGAAGGCGGAGAGGGATTCGTGGTGAAGGTCCGGGGCTTGCCCTGGTCTTGCTCGGCCGATGAAGTGCAGCGTTTTTTTTCTGGTGAGTTGGAAGCAGGAGGCGGGAGTTGCGGCCGGGGCGGCCGGGCGGGCTGGCAGCGGGGCCTGGGCGGGTCGGGCCGAGGCGGGCCCGGGGCGCCCCCTGGTGGGGTGCGGGCGGCGGCCTTTCCCCGGTGTTGTTCGCGCCTGGCTCGTCGCGGTTACGCAATGGAAGTTGCGAAAGCTCCGCCCGTCCTTCTGGCCCCCTCGCGGGACTGCAGCCGGTCTGGCGGAGTTTTTTTTGTTTTGTTTACTTTTTAAACCTATCATTAAACACTATCCATTCTTGATTTCTGGATGTCTTTTTTCGAAAGGATGCTTAAGGATAGAGGGGATTTCCACCTCAATCTTGAGAAAATTGCCTAGCAGTTGGGCAAATAATAATAATTTGCAATTTCATAACTTGTTGCCAGTTTTGGTATTTCCTTGAAAAAAGGGGCATTCTGCTTTGGAAAGTTAAAATGTCAGTTCTTAATTTCAGACGATTTTCCTAATCTGGACTTGGTAATTGAAGAGTTCTCGGTTATCTAGTTCTTGATCTGATCTGGCTCCCTTTACAGTTGAGGATATTGAAGCCCAGGGAAGTTTTCTGGCCTGTGTAGTCCCCCCCTCCCCCAGTATGTAGATTTCCTGAATAATTTATACTAGAATGTCCTCGTTCCCATTATTAGTGTAAGATTAGACTGATAGTTATATTTGGAAGAAATTCACAGGTTTTGGAAAGACTTGTAGTATTGACTCACTATCTGAATTTAGCGTTGGTAACGGAAAACGACCTGTAAAACAAGAACCAAGTATACTGGAAGCCACCTTGCAGGGGCCAGACTGGGTTTGGCTTGAGCTGTGCAACTTGGAACATTTTAGCTTGGTAACACTGATCCCTTTTTAGGTGAGTATTGGGCTTGCAATTTAAATCTGAACGAGAAATTGTAATGTGGCCGGTAAGCTAAAGCTGACAACATTCCCCAGACCAAAACTCAAAACTAAATATGTTCAGAAATGACATAAAATCACAAGGTTTAGACCTGACAATGTTTTCTGAGAAGTTATAAAGGATGTTTAATGGAGACAGCAAGTAGCAAGGACTTGGAGATAATCTTGATTAAGAAATGGCTCTGAATACTGGATTTGCTTGATAGATTGGGAATATATTATGTATATTATATATTTGTGAAAGGATGACTGCTTAAATGCTGGAAAAGAGATCCTACGAGTTGGTAATATGTTGGTGATTCTAGGCTTCCCAACTGATCTTTGTAGTGGGTACATGAATAAACATTTCATTTGTATATCCCAGAGTTGTTTTTAGGTTTTAAATTCTGTATTAACGATTGTTTTCTTTCCAGACTGCAAAATTCAAAATGGGGCCCAAGGTATTCGTTTCATCTACACCAGAGAAGGCAGACCGAGTGGCGAGGCATTTGTTGAACTTGAATCAGAAGACGAAGTCAAATTGGCCCTGAAAAAAGACAGAGAAACTATGGGACACAGATATGTTGAAGGTTTGATTTACATTGCCCTAGTAACAGTAAATAAAACATTAAACACATAGAGGTCTTACCCCCTTCTGAATTTTAGGTATTTGACCGCATGGAAATGGTCATCTAAGGGAGTTTATGGCAGCTCTTCCTAGCTTATCTAAAGACCCAGGAAGTCTGAATTTTGTTCTCTGACTTTCCAAAATTGACTAATTCTAAGCACCTCTTTCAGTATTCAAGTCAAACAACGTTGAAATGGATTGGGTGTTGAAGCATACTGGTCCAAATAGTCCTGACACGGCCAATGATGGCTTTGTACGGCTTAGAGGACTCCCCTTTGGATGTAGCAAGGAAGAAATTGTTCAGTTCTTCTCAGGTATGTAGTCCTGTTGGTTGCTGAGCAGTGAGTTTTGGCTAGCTTCTGGCAACGTGATTTAATAGATTTTAAGGTTGAATAGTTCAGGTGCTAAAATAGGTTGTAAGTATATGCTGAGTAATTAACGTTTTCTTCCTGGAGACCTTCAAATAATTTAAGCCCATCTTAAAGGTGGAAATAAAGTACTTCTAAAATGTTAACTTTGCCTATATTAAGTATTTTAGTTCAGAGTAGATCTTTTGAAGATTGTCCTCAACAGCTTATTACTTTCCTCACATTGCTGTTTAGCAAAGTACTTCAAGTTAAAGGTAAGATCCTTTACCATTAGATTAGCATGAGTTAGGTTGTTGTAACTTAGGGCAAGTGTCTTATGTTTTAAGAGATAACTTAATATATGTGACCACAAACATCTCTAATGGTCTTACTCTCTTTATACAAAAAACTGTTTAGCAACTTGGTTTAGCCACTGTGTTAATATCGAAAGTCAAATATAGGAAGAGGAGGTTGAATGCTTGTAAGTCTTAGTACCTGAAATACAGAAAATGTTTTGAAATTGTTCTGGGCCTAAAGTATTTGAATGTTTTTATGCTGAAGAGCTGATAAGTTTGCATGTTTAGTATAATGTTAGATCATATACTTTAAATACTACTATTAATATTCATGATATGATAAACTGGAATTAAAAGCAAGAAATCCTTTCATGGTTTAGTGTAGTATGTATTAAAACTTTGACTGTTAAGATATATATCAAGTCCTAATATTTTGTCAGAACTTTTGAAATCAAGTCTGTTTTGTTTTTATCTAAATTGGTGAGAATTGAATGCTATCTGTCAACGTTAAATATGAACATAATTTCATATCTTCTAGGAAAGTGCTTTAAGCCCTTTTTGTAAGCTTGGGAATGTATCCACGGAAAGGATTTTTCATAGACGGAATTTCCAGAAGTGAATGATACTACTGTTAGAGCATAAGAGTGCATGATTGTGCTGTGTAGATCAGTTGTTTGTTGAAAGTTTAGATCGTATGTTTGTCAATTATGTGATTTAAGTAATGTTTCAATTTTGATATGAAATGTTTAAATGTGTACGTTTTTTAAATTTGAAGTTCCAGTAACTTTAAAACATTGAAATGTAAAGTGAGGTAAAAGGTGTCTTGAATTTTAGTAAAACTGTTGTTATTTAATGCTTGAAATTTTATTAAATTCTTGTATAATTCTCAACATTAAGTTGCATAATGAGTGTTCTTAATTGTTGAATTCTTAATGCATCCTGTGTTCAGAAAATTTTTTTCTTTAATGTATACTGTGCCATGGGATGTGTTAAGAATTGAGTTATATTTTGTATTAATGGAACTTCATATTATTGCAATGCATATTTAAAGAGTACTTGTTGAAAGCATACCATTCACCTAAAGTTAAAATTCTGGTTTATTTAAAGCTATAAGAAGAATCATTTCTGGGCTTGTGATGTTAATATTGCCCCCCTACTGGGGTTATTTGTCCTTGGGTTGAAGGGTTGGAAATCGTGCCAAATGGGATAACATTGCCGGTGGACTTCCAGGGGAGGAGTACGGGGGAGGCCTTCGTGCAGTTTGCTTCACAGGAAATAGCTGAAAAGGCTCTAAAGAAACACAAGGAAAGAATAGGGCACAGGTGGGGATGGATGGTTGGTTGGATATGTCACTTTTCTTATGGTAAACAATTAAATCCATATTCTCTCTGCTTGAAAGGAGGAAATTAATCTGTTTCCTAGTTCCCTCGTAATTGATGTTTGCCACAATTTTTGAACTTTTCCTATGTCAGAGTCCCATATTGCATTCAAACTAAATTTTAGGTATTAAAATTGTTCCCAGTTAATTGGTCTACTTTATAATTTTGTAAGATTCTTAATTTATTAATCCCAGCTAATGGAGTTGAGAGACTATGGCTTTAAAAAGTTAATGTAAACCTGGCTTTAGCTGTAATAACACCCACATAGTAAATTAATATTACCATAAGAAAATGTGATACTTTCTGATCTTGTTTTTAAAGTTGAAATGCAACAAACTTTTTCTTGCTGTATAAATATTCTGCATATGTAATAATAAGCATAGCTTTCAAGAAATTGTCACAAAAGGTTTTATTCTCTTTGCTTGTGACTATTTTTCATTGAAGCATGCGCTTACCTATGCTGATTTCTACTAAAAGCATAGGCTGGGGTATTTGTTGGCGAAAGGAAATGTGTAGTGTGGGCTAGACTGTTGGTGGAGGCTGGCTTTTTAGCCCACTTGCTATACATGCTGCCAATGGATTTAAGACTTGAAATGTTGAAAGTTGAGTGGAATTCTTTCCCTCCTAAACATTTATTTACTGTACTCCTCTCTACCCCTAAGGTTGGGCTCTGCCTTGGAGGAGTGAATTTTTTTCCTCTAAAGTTTACATTAAATAATCTTACTATTGAGTGAATTTCTGGTCATTGCCTATGCAAATATAAGAAATCTGGCTTTAAATATTGGTCAGTTTCATGGCTATGACTAGATTGTTTTCTTGTGTAACTAAATAACCTGTACGAAATGAACTAATGTTTTCTCTCCCCTCCCATCCCCTCCCTCATGAACAATGCTTTAGGTATATCGAAATCTTTAAGAGCAGTCGAGCTGAAGTTAGAACTCACTATGATCCACCACGAAAGCTTATGGCTATGCAGCGGCCAGGTCCCTATGATAGACCTGGGGCTGGCAGAGGATATAACAGCATTGGCAGAGGAGCTGGCTTTGAGAGGATGAGGCGTGGTGCTTATGGTGGAGGTACGTGAGGATATGCAAGGGTCTACAAGTCTGATCCTTTGTCTAGGTGTTTTCATTTGATCGATTGCTCTTTTTGTCTTTCAGGTTATGGAGGCTATGATGATTATAATGGCTATAATGATGGCTATGGATTTGGGTCAGATAGATTTGGAAGAGGTAAGGTAAGAATTAAATTTCTCAGCTGAAGGATATTTACACTCTTGTCCATCTAGACCTCAATTATTGTTTTTCAGGAATGTCTGATCACAGATATGGGGATGGTGGCTCTACTTTCCAGAGCACAACAGGACACTGTGTACACATGCGGGGATTACCTTACAGAGCTACTGAGAATGACATTTATAATGTAAGTATAAGATGAATTCACAAGTCAAATACTTCAGCATGTCAGTAAAAACTTGGGCCTTATTCTATCTACTTGTTATATATTTCAGTTTTTCATAACATTAGGAAGGTGACTTGATTCTTTGAAATACCTTGTGTTTTAGTTTTTTTCACCTCTCAACCCTGTGAGAGTACACATTGAAATTGGTCCTGATGGCAGAGTAACTGGTGAAGCAGATGTTGAGTTTGCGACCCATGAAGATGCTGTGGCAGCTATGTCAAAAGACAAAGCAAATATGCGTAAGTGTGATTTATGCATTTGGGGGTTCTTCCTAGGTGGTTGTGTGACTAATAGTTACCATTAGGGAAATAGAATATTAAGGATGTATGATAAATTTCGTCTCCAGTAACGGCCTAGTTCTTAGGGATGTGTTGAAAAACAGTTTGGGTTTTAAAAATTATTATGACTAAAAGGGATTTGTGACGTGAACATAAATTGAAGTTTAGAATGATCTAAAAAATAAAAGAAACTAAGAACAAAACAAAAAAAATGTTAAAAAGGTTAGTTTTTAACAACTTCCATTATTCAAGTAAATCACCTAAGAAAAGCAGCCAGAATATTTTCACTTAAAAGTATTTGAAATTCACAGATCTATTTATTTTATCTTGTTTTCTTTCACCGACAAACATTTTCAAACTTTTTTTTTCTCATTTCAGAACACAGATATGTAGAACTCTTCTTGAATTCTACAGCAGGAGCAAGCGGTGGTGCTTACGGTAGCCAAATGCTAGGAGGCATGGGTTTGTGTAAATATCACTTTAGTGTCTTTTTTTAAGCTAACCTTGTATGCCTTTTCTCTCATTTCAGAACACAGATATGTAGAACTCTTCTTGAATTCTACAGCAGGAGCAAGCGGTGGTGCTTATGGTAGCCAAATGATGGGAGGCATGGGCTTGTGTAAATATCGTTAGTTTTTTTAAAAACCAAAACATTTATATCTGTATAAGTCGATTATAAGTTAAGTTAATCTATGTTTAATGAGTTTAGCTTAACAATTTGTTAGGCAAAGAAAGTTTGTTTTTGAATGAATTTTGTGTCTGCCTTACTAAAGTCCTTGTGAGTTACATAAAGCTGCTTAGGATAGATAATTCAAATTAGATTTAAGTACTTTTGCTTGGGGGAGGGGATTACAGGATGAAACTAGTTTGAATATAAAATTTAAACCTAAAATAAGTACTTAGCCAAAACAGGATGAAAATAAATTTCTTGGGCATAATAAGAGCATAGTTAGATGTGCAGTGATATCTGTGTATTGACATACCTTAATATATAAAATTATGATGAAAACCCCCACTAAATCCAGTTAAGCAGTTTTATATGATCCTCACATGTCTCTACTTAGGGAATCATGTGGATTTAGTCCTGCTGATGTATATACTGTTAGCCATTTTGTTTAAATATTTGACTAGCTCATATGATGGATAGAAGGGTAGTCTGGTTATAGACAATAGGCAGAAGGAGGCAGAGGGTTACAGTAATATAAGATTGAGACTGAAAAATTATAGATATAGAATTACAAGCCGGGTACCACCAGGTACCACGTTACATAAGGAACAAGGTTCTAATGTTCTCTTAACTTAACAGCAAACCAATCCAGTTATGGTGGCCCAGCCAGCCAGCAGCTGAGTGGTGGTTATGGAGGTGGCTATGGTGGCCAGAGCAGCATGAGTGGATATGGTAAGTATGTTTTTTTAATATACTTAGAATAAGTTTTAGGCAGGTTTCTTTAGTTGGGGGAATATGCAGGCTCCTTTTTGGTAAAATTGGGTTATTAAATGTATGCTTTTGATCCTAATGTAACTGTTCTTAATAGTGTAATTTTCATAAATGGTCATTGGGAGGGGGAAGTGTCTATGAATTAAAAACTAGTCATTGTGACTTTGGAATACTGTCGAGCCAGAAAACATCTGCCTCCGTTTATTAAAACAAGTAGTTCACTTTTTTGTCTTTTGGTTAGCATTAAATCAGTTTTAGAGGGAGAATTTTAAATAGTAGTAGAATGGTGGTTGGGTTCAGGGCCGTATTTACTAGTTAACCTAGGATTGGTTTTATTAATTTTTTTTTTCAATTGGTCTAAAGAATGGTGATTTTGGTATTATAGTCTTACCCTAAAAAATCCTTTTGCAGACCAAGTTTTACAGGAAAACTCCAGTGATTTTCAATCAAACATTGCATAGGTAAATATTTTCTCAAAAAATATAATTTAAATTCCCAATAGCAAATACTGATAATGTTGTAATAACACTATTTCTATAGCAGTCAATGGCTCTGACTTAACTCCATGGAGGCTGCCATTATGGGCACAGTGAGTTGCCTTTAGTCCAACTTTTGTCCTCTCACTTTCTGCCCACCATGAATAGGAAAAGCAAGAGACTTCCCTTGTGCTCCCTATTCATATATGCCATTCGATGGACACATTGTGAATGTTTATAGTAAATTTTTTAAAAAAATGCCTTGTTTAGCTTTAAAAACATGAAGTAATTTTGCAATTTTTGAAAAACACTAGTTTTCCTTTAAACTTAATTTTCTATGTTGATCCTGAAGAATCCATTTAAATGGTAGCACAAGAGTCTGGCAAGTTGGTACTGCAGAGAAAAGAGGTTAATTGAGACTTGTTTGGAGTCGGGATTCCCCTTTCCCAAACATGCTTCTCGCCACTTGGACAGCAGCCATTTATACTCGTATACTTTTTAAACTTTTTCTTGGAATGCTATATTTTATTTGACTGATAATTTGATACTACTCCTAACTTGTCACATTGATCTCTTTGCAGGTAACCAAGGAGCAGTGAACAGCAGCTACTACAGTAGTGGAAGCCGTGCATCTATGGGCGTGAACGGAATGGGAGGGATGTCTAGCATGTCCAGTATGAGTGGTGGATGGGGAATGTAATTGATCCTGATCACTGACTCTTGGTCAACTTTTTTTTTTAAAGAAAAAACTTCAGTTTAACAGTTTTTGCAATACAAGCTTGTGATTTATGCTTACTTATAAGTGAAAAATCAGGATTGTTTTAGACTTAAGGTTCAGTATTTTTGAACACAACTCATCTAGGATATAACAACGAAGTTGAAACTATAACTGTTAAACAATTTTCAGCTTTTCTCAAGTTAGTTATATTGTAGGACGTACTTAAGCAGTAAGTGTGTTTAGGTTAAAGCAGTTGAATTATGTTAAATGTTGCTCTTATACCATATTACATTGAACACTGTTTGGATGCATGTTGAAAGACATGCTTTTTTGTAAAACTCAATATAGGAGCTGTGTCTACAATTAAAAGTGAAACATTTGGCATGTTTGTTAACTGTAGTTTCATTTAATAACCTGTAAGGCACGTAAATTTAAGCTTTTTTTTAAGTTAATGGGGAAAATTTGAGACGCAATACCAGTACTTTAGGACTTTGGTCTTGGTGTTTGTATGAAATTCTGAGGCCTTGGTTTAAATCTTTCATTGTATTGTGTTTTCTTTTTAGGTGTATTGCGCTAAGTGAAACTTGTCAAATAAATCTTCCTTTTAAAAACTGCACTTTGTCTTGTCTATGCTTCAGTGTCATGTGGACTGTTTCTTGGTGCTCTATTCCTGCCTGGGGCGTAGGTCCACATCTCTGGCTATGGCAGAGGCTCGTCAGTTGAGGCTGTTGTGTAGCTGTCTTCAGACTTCTCTTCCCTCCAGTGCAACTGAAGGTAAACTTGGCTTTGGGGCCCTTGTGGAAGGGCTGTATGTCATGTGGCCTGGCTGCACAGGACCTGATTTGAGCTGCATTTAACTTGATAAGCACCTGCACAAAGCGAAGGACAGGTGCCAGCACCCTCACTGCATGGCCTGCATGTCTCCGGGACCTTCAGGCATGGCTGAGGGAAGCATCAGAGGCAAGGGGTAACCGGAAGCTTCCCTCCCCTGTTTGATTGCATTTCTTTGAGTTTTGTATGTATGGGGTATCTGCTAGAAGGACCTGGCTCAGTTTTCAATTGAGGTTTTGAGCTTTTTACTTTTATCTCATCCCTAAAAATTAAGTCCACTCGAACAAGATTCTGTTCCCCTGTAAACCTCCTGAGGCAAAATACCAAGTAGTTTTGAGAGCTAACATGAGTGGTTTAAATCAGTTATTGAAATATATTCCTGTTTTGGTAGATTGGAACTCAAACGATATTTGCTAGGAAATATTCTCTATACACAAGTTGTACTTAAAGACATAGTCCCAGAAATTCCTTTCAGCAGATGTTTAAGGGGAAGTACAGTTTGGGAACTGTTACTCTAGACCCAAGTCAGTGATCGAGATTAAAATATAGGATTCAAGCTAGGATAATGTAGGCTTATACCATTGAAAACCAAGTGTGTACATCTTCTAACTTCCTGTGGCTGTATTAGGTTTTCTCCATTGTTCTGGGTAAGGTTACTATGGTGGACAGACTGGAAACTTGCTAAGAATTGGCCACTTCTAATGATCTGTTAATGGCAGCATTGCATATAGAAGACATACATGGAGGGCTGTGAAGATCCTGCCTTGTGCATGCCCTACCAGGGGGCTGGGTGCAATTCCACACCAGTGGTGGGAAAGATCTGGAACGTATGTATTTGGTCTTAAGCAGATCTAGAGATAAACAGTTTTCGGGGGAGGCAGTGTTGAGAGTTGTTCAGCTGTGTTCTAAACCAGGTACTGCTCCTGAGAGCTTGGTGAGTTACTCAATTTGGAATTGAGACCTGGTGTTGAGAAGGCTTGAGGATTCCTTCTCTGGGTCCTTCAGTTAACTGTTAGACACTTAGGAATAAGGAAAAGCTTTGTTGAAAAACTTGGCTTGTTAGAAGAGGCTAGAACTCTTAGGTACTTGAAGTAGTAAGGCTAAGTAAGCTAATGCAGAACCATTTGGCTTTTAAAAAATCAAGAGCAACAATGTTATAACACCAAGGTCAGGGGTTTGGATCCTTGTACCAGCCAGCTGCCAGGAAAAAAAAGACTAGAACCATTACGTTTGGAACCTTGTGCTCCATGGACCACAGCGTCACCTGGGAGCTTATTAGCAATGACTCAACCTCCAGAGGCTGTTAATGAGAATCTGCATTTTAAACCAGACCCTGGACCTCCACCCCCAACCCATTTGGCCCATGCATTTGAGCTTGAGAACCACTACCTTAGAACCTCTGTCCCCCTTATTTCTCAGGTTGTGAGGTGGTATGGTGCCAGACTGGCGACTGAGGGTTCCAAAGTTCAGGTGTATATTTGAATTCTGAGTAGAAAAGTTATCGACCACTAAGGCAGCTAAATGTTGGTAAGACTGATACCTGGATATGTAGTGCATAATGCTTATTGAGCATTTCTTGCTTCAGTGTGGAGGTGATGTTGGGAGGAAAAAATGGGTACGATAAAGGAAAGAAACCTCCCTGAGCACTTGTCAGGCAGTGGTGAGAACTTCATGTTTATTTTTATTGAACCATCATAGCAGTCTTGAAGTCGTGTTGGTATTATTCTGCTTCCTTTTTTGTGTGTGCAGATGAGAGCCAAGGCTTGGAAATGAGTGACTTGCCTAATCTCAGCAAGTTGGAGTCCAAATTGGGTGCATTGAAAACAAGGTACAGATATCCAATACTAGAAGGGTGTGGGTATAGAGCAGTGCTATGTAAACTTTTTTCTGAAAAAGTTGGTCTCTGTATGAGATTAACAAGCAGCTGCTCAGGTAAAGTGAGGGAGAGGGGGCCCTTCATAGCTTCTGTCCTTGCTGTGTGCTTCCCTAATAGGGTTTAAAACCTGAAGCTTAGAACATGTCTTTGGAGCTGGATAGACCTAGTTTTGAAGCCTGGCTGCACAGTTCCTTACCATAGGACCATGCATAGATCTTGGGACCCAGCCTTAATGGAACAACAGACTTGGCATTCTAGTTTCAGTTGCAAGTACAATAGAAGTGTCAACCAGTACTGGCCCAGGTTGTAGATTAGCACTTCTGTAGGGAGAAAGCCCAAGAAGGAAGGAGAGTTAGGATCTTGAGTCTTGTTGGGGCACGGATGGGACAGCTAGCACCAGGCCAGGGGAAATTGGTGGGTAGGGGTCATGAGCAAGGTGTCATTCTAGAGAGTAGAAAAGGATGAGGTTCAGAAGACAGACTGACTTGTCTGATGTCTGGACATTACAATGCTTGTTATGTTTTTTTCCTACCTTAAAGTTCCAGGTCATTGACTATGGAGGGTGGACATGCACTCAGGTGGGGCTCCAGAGGAGGAAGAGCCAGGTAGGTACTGTTACTATAATCTACATTGTACACGAGGAAACTGAGATGTGGTGAGGTGAAGAAACTTGCCCCAAATTACACAAGTAAATGGTGGGGCTGGGATCCAAATCTAGGTACCCTGGGCTCTAGAGTCTCAGCTCTCAGTCACTAAGACTATAAAAATGCAGAGAAAATTCTTTCCCTGTAAGATTCCTTTTTGTCTTTTTTCATGACCGGCAACGGATTGCAACCCTCAGTGTCGTGCCTGTACTGGCCCGGGACCGGCAACGGGATCGCAACCCTCGGTGTTGCTCCCTGCACCTCGCTCAGCCAGTGAGCGGGAACCGGTCTGTATGTGGGATCTGAACCCTCGGCGGGAGTGCTGCCGCGCTTCCCAAGCAGCGCACTGTAGCAGTGCGCCACCGGGCCGGCCTGAAGAGCCAGTCTTTAGCACTCCTTTTGAAATAAAAAAAAGACTGCCTGGCAGATGCATTTTTGACAGGTGTCTCCATTCATAATCTGTCAACTCCTAGTTACACAAGTGAACAACTTTCGAGCTTTGGTAACAGGCTTAAAGTCACTTTCTCTGTGCCTATTGATGGTAGGTAGGCTAACCCTCCAACTTGTCCCTGGTTCACCCGGGCAGAGCACAGCCTGAGCCATCCCTCAACAGCCTACACCTCAATTCTAGCTCCCCTTCTCCAGGCCTTTAGTAGTCCTGATGACTGCATGAGGGGTTGCTGTGAGACCTACAAGATCAGCTGGAGGCAAGGGCTTGGCAGGCTCCTGTGAAGTTGACACAAGTTCATTTTCTGCATGCACCGGAGTGAAAAATAAACGCTTTTATTTTGCAGGGCCAATGGTAGGTATTCACAAGGGCATGAAATGGCAAATCTCTTGACTAAAGCTGAGAAGGCACACTGACAGACCCCTTACATGGTAAAAAGCACTGTGTACAAATCAAAGTTTGTGGGATGTGAGAGAGAAAAACGGATTACTTACTAGTACAACTGCTGTTAAACAGGTTAATTATTTGAAAAGTGAAAAATGACAGTAGCAAAACCATGAAGTTACATCAGAACTAAAGCCAGTTAAGTAACAAAGTAAGATGGAAGAGTTTTAATACAGAGGAGTTAATTCCATACACGTCACAGAAAGGTGCACAGGTTCCAGTTCTGGCATGCTACAGTGCCAGCAGCCCAGGCAGGGATTTGACCCTTTCCTTGGAAGAGTTTGGCACTGTTCCCGAGGCTGGCCACTACCCTGAGGACAGGTCAGGCTGCTGCCCCTGCAGGCCTCAAGAGGCAGTGGAGGAACAGCGCTGCAGGAGCAGAGTGTGGCAGCTGTCGCACACACGCACGGGCTTGGGGTAGGAGGGCAGGGCCAGTTCATTGCTGGAGCAGGTGTTGCAGAAGATGTGGCCACAGTTTCGGCAGTGGTGCTAGAGGATGGAAAAAGGCAGTTACGGGGCTCACTCTTTTTTCCTAACCTTTAGGAGCCTGCTTAATACACATCCTCCCAGGGGCACATTATTTATCAGTTTGGAATGGGTTCCTTTTTTGTGTTTGTAAAATGTGGAGTGTTGGGGGAGAGGTGTGCACTTGACCTGAGTAAGGGGCTTTTTTGTTTACAACAAAAGGTGTTTTACTCTACAACTCTGAGCTGATAATTCCTATTACATAAAGTATCTGTTTCATTTGGTTAATCTGGTTAATTACTTTAATTGCTGCATTCCATTGTGGTGGCCCAGGGATTTTCTTTTTTTTGGGCAGCTGGCTGGTATGGGGATGCAAACACCTGGACTTTGTGTTATCAGCACTGGGCTCTAACCCAGTGAGCTGACTGGCCAGCCCAAGATTGTTTTAGCTGGTGCCTTCTGAGGAGGGCTCTTTCACTTTATAAATGGCGTTGCCATGAACCTTGTATGTGTTGGCTTCCCTTGGGCACATGGCAGACACCAAGACCCATGTAACCTCTGCTCTTGGTTCTACAGACTGCCAGCTGGCCCACCCTCATTAGGCTAGTCCATTCACGTGGGGACAGCCAGGCCTGTGCTGCCTAAACCTTCAGCAGGCCTTGCAGACAAATGTGATCTCAATGGCAGTCTCAGGAGGGTGGGTCTCTACCTCTGAACTGTTGCAGTGCACTAACAAGAATCTGGGAGAATTTTGGTTTCCTGGGAGCAGACGAGAACATGATCCACATGGTGTGGTGGACGGGGTGCTGTTGCTAGCAGTTCCTTTCCCCTGGCCTTTAGTTTTGCTTCCCTCCCAGTTTTAGTTTGTTTTTCTAGTTTTAGTTTTGTTTTTTTTTTTTGTCCTTTTTGAGACCGGCTGCACCGGGCTCAGCCAGTGAGCGCACAGGTCATCCCTATATAGGATCCGAACCCGCGGCGGGAGCGCTGCAGCGCTCCCAGCACCGCACTCCCCCGAGTGCGCCATGGGCTCGGCCCTCTAGTTTTAGTTTTGCTTGTGTTCCCTACCCAGCCCCTCTTAGTGAGACTGTTGGCCCTGTCAACCCTGGACCAAAGGGTCGATCCACGGCTTTCTGGTCCAGAACCTAAAAGCAGGCTACACAGGCAGAGGCAGATTCACCTGGGGGCAAGTGCCCTGCCCAGATCACCAGTGAGTTTTTAGTCACCTGCTGTTTTCATAGGTTCCCTATAGATTTTGTTTTTGCCTAAGTTGGCCAGATTTTGGTCCTCTTGCATATACAGAATTTTCAATGTTACACTCACCTAGAGCAGCTCTGCACAAGCAGCCCCATCTCAAATTGTTGCCAATCATCGAAAGGACTGCGCTACAGATGAAAAATCCATCTGCATGGGCAGGCAGGAGAGGTGGGGCTGCCAATCTGCAGACCAGCGAGCACCATCACAATGCAACGAACCTGGTCTGACAAGGGGTTTTCCTCAGAGCCAGAGAACGGAATCCCAGTGGGGCAACGGCTCAAAGCACTGGGTGGGTGGAGGGCCACCCCCACATACCTTTCTCCGGGAAATGGAGAATTCCTTTTCACACTGCTTACAGTGCGTTGCTTCATCATCTTTCAGCCAAGTGTGGCCCTGAGGAGGAAAGAACACCCTAGAATTCCATTCTCTTCTTTTTGTTTTTTGGCGGCTGGTCAGTGCAGGATGGAACCCTGGACCCTGGTGTTACAGCACCAAACTCTGAGATAACCAGCCAACCCTCCTAAAATTGCACTTATGTGTCAACCCCTGATGGGTAATTAGTTGGGTTCTGGCTGCATCCATTGTCCCTTCCTAATAGCACCTGGTTTCCTTTTGAGGAATTGCTATTTCTCCACTAGATGTGGCCACACAGGACGGTAATGAACAAGCCTTTCCCCTCAACCTGCCCACAGCTGGAATTCATGTGTTCTAGTTAGAGCACCTGCCACCTGCTTCGTAGCCTCTGCAGGCTGCCCACTGGGCCTCAAAGCAGATTCTCCAGCACCCTGTTAACCTGAGACTCACTCTTTCAGTAAATTCCCTTTGGCTGAAGTAATCAGAGTCAGATTCTGGTGCTTGCAACCCCAAACCCTGACTGAGGCTATCGGAAGTGACTAGCTAAACTGACAGGAAGAAGAAAGGCTAAAACCAAGCAAGACTCATCCCTGTGGAGAGACCAAAGGCAATGTGAAGCAGGGACTGGATCCTTTTAGGCCTGAGGGAGCCCTTCTCTACACAGGCCAAACCCCCGACTCTTAGACATCAGGGATAATCTGGAAAGCCGTTTACCTCTATTCTACTGAGGATTTGGAGGATGATCTTTTGGAGGTTTTTCTCTGGAAAACTAGGACATGATTTATTTAGCCTTAGGGACTGGGGTGTTCTAGAGGGTTCAAAAGCAGGCTGTACTTTTTCAGACCCTTAGTATCTGCTGAACGTAAACTTTCTGGATGACACACAGTGACCCTCAAGGCTGTGAGCTAGAGAAGCATGCCCAGGGTGTTTATCCTTACATCAAAGAGCTCCAAGCGGCTATAGAGTCCCATTTGATGATTTTTATCCTCCCTCGGATGCTGTTAGCTGTCATTGTTTTGTGCAAACACTTCTATGCAGTGGGGGGGATAAAGACAGGCAGCTTGCAGCAATCACATTCAAGGGGCTTTCAATCTACAAGGGAGGATAAATTAAATTGATGTTACCTAGCAGTCTAGGCTGCTGTTAGCTGCTGTGACAAGTTGCTGCCTCTGACCAGCTGTGTACTTGGGAAGTTAGGTACCCAGAGACATTAGAGTCTGCTCTGGAATACACGTAGAGGTGCCATGTGAAAGAGGACTACTTTTGCGCTGCTGCTGCAGCAGAGCTGAAACCAAAAGGTAGAAGCTCCTGCAAACAGGTGGGCATCTGCCTTTGAATGGTCTACACTAGAGGCCAGGCTGCAGAGCAACCTGCCCTGGAAGGGGGGCGGTGGCTGGGAGCTTCTGCCTCCTCTCCCTCCTCCCAACCCAGCAGGCCAGCCTGGCGCCTGTACTGGGTCACATGCATGCTCCTGCTCTTACATAGAATGTGTCATTCTATCCTCTCCAAAATGCTCCAAAAGTTTGGCCCAACTCAGGGCTTGGCTTGAGTGGTCCTCAGAAATGGCACAGAGCACTGCAGTGGACCTGGCTGATATCTGGCCCCTCACTTGGACAGGAAAGTCTCACTTTCAATATTAAAAAAAATTCCCTAGACCTCTGTCACCTTTAGCTTCCTTCTTTAGGCCTATTTTCAAACTCCAACTGAAGGCAGAGGAACGTGCATCAGAAGACCTAGGTTTCAGCTTTGCCATCTCAGCCAAGTGACATGTTTCTCAGCATTGTTTTTCTTATCTGTAAAAACGTCATAACCACTACTGCCTCAACCCTACATTCTCACCTGACTATTGTGAGAAAACATAAGCACACACAGGCTATTAGTACAAGCTAACAGTGATGAGGAGTGATTCTTATGCTAATAACAATAATCCAATACCTTCAGTGCCTTATTTACTTCTTTTATGTCTTCCATCTTCAGCTTGGACCTAAAAAAAAAAAAAAGACCATTTGATAGCAGTGACAGGCTCTAAAACTCTAACAAAGCCAACTCCACTGTCCGTTTGCCTTTCTCAGGATAATCAAACTTGTGAGAACCAAAACATGAGATGTTCTAAAATGCTTTCTATCTTTTTATAATCCCAGAGTCACCTCTTCACACTGGCTCACATGTCTGCTGAGGTCTGGGGTGGATCCTGAGGACTGAATCTGGCCAAAGAAGAGAATGTTTAGCCTGAAAGGGTATAAAAAGATTCTGAAATGGTTGCAATCATTTACCAATTAAGAATGATCTCATAGAAGCCCAGGTTTCTGGCTTCTCTGGGCAACCATTCCTGCATGTCACACATACTTGCAGTGGGGCAGGGGCTCCCTGCTCTGCTCTAGTTTCCACTGTTCTCCCCAGCAGGAGCCTGAATCTGCAGGCTTCTCCCTGGCCTGCATTCCTGCTGCCTGCTCAATTTAGAAGGGGCAGGCTCAGAGGCTTCGGTCGTTTTTTTCTTGCTCCATTCTTGTTAGTGCAAGAACAATTCTTTTGTTGTCCACATAAGAGACAGGACTGAACACGGTTTTAATTGGCAGAATTAAGCCAAATAAAATGAAACACTATTTGCAATTTGGAGGGAACAGTCTGAGCCTTTCTTAAAAGGTGAGATTAGTCTAAATGTCATTAGATTAGACTAATCTAAGGGTCAAAATGGCAAGTCTCTGGGAGACACAGGCTAGACTTTTAAGGGAGGTATTAGAAAACAGGGCCAGCCCGGTGGCGCACTGCTACAG
This sequence comes from Galeopterus variegatus, assembly GCF_000696425.1. Taxonomy (NCBI): domain Eukaryota; kingdom Metazoa; phylum Chordata; class Mammalia; order Dermoptera; family Cynocephalidae; genus Galeopterus; species Galeopterus variegatus. The sequence continues at coordinate 118,250 of NW_007728437.1, read as the reverse complement.
TGCGCTGCTTGGGAAGTGCGGTGGCGCTCCCGCTGAGGGTTCGGATCCCACATACAGACCGGTTCCCGCTCACTGGCTGAGCGAGGTGTGGGAGCAACACCGAGGGTTGCGATCCCGTTGCCGGTCCTGGTCCGGTACAGGCGCGACACTGAGGGTTGCGATCCATTGCCGGACACGAAAAAAGAAAAAAAAAAAAGGAAAAAAAAAAAAAAAAAAAAGAAAACACCAGCATCAGAGGGCTGGCCGGTTAGCTCAGTTGGTTAGAGTGTGGTGCTGATAACACTTAAGTTCAGGGTTTGATCCTGTACCAGCTGGCCACATTGCCCTTGCCAAAACAAAAACAAAAAACTGAGCATCAGGGCATTTAGAAAAAACCCTATGGTCTTTACCATTTTTTTGGTGGCTAGGAGGTACAGGATCAAACCTTGGACGTTGGTGTTATCAGCACCATGCTCCACCCACATGGGGGAAGCAGCCAGCCCCCTCTATGGCCTTTACTAATGATCAGCAGGCAGTTCCTTCGCTCCCCTGTCCGGCTGCAGAAATAGGCCAGCAGACTGACAGGATTAGAGGCTGCCCAGATGGACAGACCTTAGGAAACCAGGTCAGGATGGCAGCCTGAACATAACAAGAACTTCTCTGGGAAACACAACTTGGGGGGAAAACCCAGATGTTCCCAAGGTAAAGCAACTGGGAAACTGCTTCTATGGCTGGTAGAGGTGTCTGAAAACAGCCTTTTCCTTCTCTGTCCTCTGGTACGGGCTTGCAAGAGGACTAAGGGAAAATGGGAGAAGGCACAAAGGCAGCTCCTTGGGCAATCCTGGCAGGGTTGCAGATGCCTGACATTGTGACACCCGCACAACTCGACTGTGAGGGACACGGTGATTGAGAGGCTCAAGCTGGGATTCTGAAGCTAGATCAGGCAGTAGTACTGGGAAGCCACAAAGTGAAATGGTACATTTTCGAGATCAGAGACCATCCACGTTTTTGAGGTCTGTGGTCCACTAGGAGGGTGACCTCTGACTTTGCCTCACTGTCCATCAATGTGCAAAAGACAGGCAGGAGAAAAAACGGTGCTGAACACCACTGGCTGCAAACCCAAGCCAGCTCCATGCCAGCCTCTGGCTCCATGTCTGGTCTTGTGAGTGCTCCTGGGATGCCCACAGAGCTGGTCTGTGCGCTGAGCATGGGGACAGACACCTGGCCTTGCCCCTGCTCAGGGTGGGGGCAGGGGTCAGAGCATGGTAAGTACCTAGCCAGAAGAGAGCAGCACAGGCACTCAGCCTGAGAGGGAAGCAGGCAGAGCTCAGGGCAGGAGGGGACTGGGCAGCAGCCCTGAGTTGGTTTTGAATGATATGAGGAGACTACATTCCCACCAGACTCCAAGATTTTCCAACTTCCAGACTGAGAGAAACTATCTTTTTTTTTTTTAAATTTTCTTTTTAAAAAAGATGACCAGTAAGGGGATCTTAACCCTTGACTTGGTGTTGTCAGCACCACACTCAGCCAGTGAGCAAACCGGCCATCCCTATATGGGATCCGAACCCGTGGCCTTGGTGTTATCAGCACCGCACTCTCCCGAGTGAGCCACGGGCCGGCCCAAGAGAGAAACTATCCTAAGGTTGCACACGTCTACATACTACTTTAGTGTGAGTGTTTCTAGCTTATTTGCATTTTGGTCCCCATCTGTGGACCTTTTTGGTTTTTTTGGTGGCTGGCTGATACAGGGATCCGAGTCCTTGACCATGGTGTTATAACACTGTACTCTGGGGCTAGCAAGTTAGTTCACTTGGAAGAGTGTGGTCCTGGTAACACCAAAGTCATGGGTTTGGATCCCCTTACCGGCCAGCCACCAAAACAAACAAAACGAAACAAAACAAAAAACCCACTGTGCTCTAACCGAGCTGACCAGCCAGCTCTGGACCTGTTCTTGTCACAAGTATTCAGTGCTGGGTCTGAGCCAGGCTGTATCGGTCATAAGGGCCCCCATCTCTAGTCATGGTGCTAGTGTCAGGCACTGGTATAGGACTGGGGGTCGGGGGAGACGTGATTCAACCTCAGGTCTCTGTGGGAGCCACACAGAAAGAGCAACTTTCATTCTTCTGATGGTCAGCCCTGCTGGGTGTCGTCTTCCCCCCTGTGGGGGTCAGACCCACCTGTGAAGTGAACAGGACAGCAGAGATGGGAGGTAGAGACTGATTCCTGATGGCTTCTTTTGCTTAAGCCAGTGTGAGTAGGGTTTCTGTCACTTGCAACCAAAAGAATCCCTGACTAATAAGGAGAAAAAGCTACCCACCCACTGTGTGTAAAAATGCAGTAATCATACAAATGGACAGGCGCTACAATCTGCAGTGTGACCTACTCCTAGGGCCAGGTGTCCAGAGCAGCCTGTCTGGACCGGGCTATGGCGGAGGGGAGCTATAAAGTCCAAGGGGAGCAGAACCAGCAGAGCCTGTGCTCCATCAGCTCCAGCCAGCAGAGACAGACTCTGGTGGATGCGAGGGTCCAGTTCCCAGAGAGGCAGATGGGCTGTGCTGCACGGGGCTGGTGAATGAGCTTGTACCATGGCAGGCTTCAGTTCTCAAACCATCACACTCCTTCTGGCCTGACTTCAAACTGACCAAGCAGCTGTCTCATCACTGCTCTGTTTTCTTACAACCTAGATGTTAAGTTAGTGAATGTGGGCGTTCTGGTCACTACAAAAGAAGATTCTTGGGGCTGGCTGGTTAGCTCAGTTGGTTAGAGCACGGTGCTGATAACAAGGTCTAGGGTTCAATCCCTCTACCAGCCAGCCACCAAAAGAAAAGTATTAAAAAAAATTAAAAAGAAAAAGAAAAAGGTATATGTCCAGATTTAAAAAAAAAAAGAAAGATTCTCAATGAATTTATTAACTAGCATCTGATTGATATCCCATTTGGTTGGCAGAAATCAGTGCTGGGCCCCCATGAGGCCTGACTTTCTGGGAGGTCACCTTGAACAGCTGGCAGTTCTCCCTCGTCCTAACATCAAGAGATAGGTTTGGGGTTGGAGTGATGAGGTGGGCAGCCTAGTGTGATGTTCTCTATGGGGAGGAGGCTATAACGAGCCTGTGAGTGAGTCCAGCCTCCAGCCCTGCACGTAGGTGGCAGATGAGGGGAGCCGGGTTCTTACTGGCTGAGGTGCAGTCCCATTTCCTGGAGGGCTTGTTCCTGCTCGTCACACACCTTCTGTAACTCTGCCTTCTCATCCTGGAGCTCCCGCAGCTCCTAAAATGAAACAACCAGACACTTGATAAAGAATCCTAAGTCCCCTCCCTTTTAAAAAAATATTTAATAAACAGAGTAATAAACAGATCAAAATGTCTTTCAAGAGCAAAAAGCAGTGTTTTACTAACATCATTCAAGACAGGGTTCTTTCATGGGTTACTTCTTGCTAGCTTACTTTTCAAGAATGGGCTGCTGGAAGGCAGTGCTACAGGAGCAGCTCTGTAGCTGGGACAGTGACATGGGACAGGGAACAGCTACATTCATCAGGCACATTAAAAGCAGTTATCCTAATGGCAAATAAGGCTTTGTCTATCTGAGCTTCTATTAAAAGATAGGTTTTGTTTAAAAAAACAGACAACTATTTCAAAACATATACAGATGATCCTTACACAAAACCATATAAAGCTTGCATTGCTGGAGGGTAGTTTGAAAGGTGGCTTTTTTGTTCAACGCTAAAAAATCTTTTTTTTCTGGAAAGGGCTGTTCAAGAATGATGAAGGCCAAGACCTGGGCCCTCATTTGTGGCCTGAGGGTGGCAAGACCTTCTGGAGGCTCATGAGACCAAGTGAGGCGCCATGCAGAGAGGGAAGCTCAGTAGGGGCCGACAACATTGATGACCATTTATCATGAGGCCAGCATGGCCAGGATGGAGACCCAGAAAGTCACTCGGGGTTTCCGGGCCAATGGAGAGCAACAGCGGGGCTTGGACCGAGCTGCGGAAGCTCCCCCACACTCTCCACCGGTGCACCTTCTGATCGGAGCCTGTTAGTGCGCAGGCGCGCCAGAGGCATCCTGTGGCTCACTGCTAGTATCAGACACATTGTTCGTTTTGTTGGGTGAAGGATGTAATTCAAATCTTAGATTGAAGTATTTTGAAGTGGAATAAGGGGGTATCCCCATGATACAGCAGAACTTTTAAAAAGTCCTCTTTTTCCCTTCATTTGCTCCCTTCCCCTCTCTAAGCCTGACCTGGCTCTTGAGGAGCCTCTCCCTTTCCTAACAATTCTAGGAATTTTCCAACAGAAATCAAGAGAGCTCTTCTTGGCTCATTCAAATCACTCAGCTGTACCCATTACATTGTTCAATACAACAAAATCCAGATCCAGAAAGTGCCCCAGCCCCAGAGGACCCTCATCCCCTGAAAGTGTGATGAGGGAAGCTGCTTTTGGCTCAGTCATGCTGGAGTGGTCAGCAGTCCTGGAGCCCAGGGTGCCTTATCCCCAACAAGGCAGAAGCTGAAGAAGTCAGTGATGCCCCCCGCAGCACCTCAGGCTGCAATCAGCTCTGTCCAGAATTGCAGGGCCCTCTCCGCATCTGGGAAGGTGGCTGATGATTTTATATTAAGGGAAAATTTTAGAGTGCCTTGGAGTTTCCTGGAGGTCCAGTTCTACAGATGATGTTGCCACACTGGAATCTCCAGTTCTCTTGCTCTCTGAAGACAACGTAATCCTGGCCATGTCTTCAAGGGAGGTGGACCTCCAGAGGACCAAGGTGACTCCAGGGGGAAATCCAGGGTTCAGGTCTACTTTAGGGCTGACTTAGGGCTCTGGTTCAGTCTGCTTCCCAGGGATGCCCTGACCCTGGGCATAGTGGCCGAGCAACCTCTGGGGTAAAGTTGTGGACCAGCATTTGTTTGAAAATGTTTACTGGTTATTGCCAGTTTCCTTTCTTGCCAGCCTACCATCCACTCTCCACACAGTAGCAGTGATTGTCTTAACATGAAATGGGTCACGTCCCTCCAACAGCTTCCTATGGTGCTCAGAATAAAATCCAAATTCTTTCCCACAGCTTACAGGGCCCATGAAGGGCTCCTTGCTGGCCCAAGTCTACCTTCCTCTGCTCACTGCACTTCTGTCATGCTGCCCTGCTGTCTGCTCCCTAAGACCAGCCCTCCTCCCTGGTGTCTCTGTCTCATGCATGCTTTGCCCACATCTCTGCATGGCTGTCTCTGGTTCATCATTCAAACCTCTGCTCATGTGCTGTGCCACCCCCCAGCCCCCTCCATGAGGACATTCTTCGGTTTTACTCTCTTCATAGCACTTTGCTATGTAAGTTTATATCTGGTTGGCTTAGAGGCTTACAATTTGTCTTTGCCTTCTCCTAGAGCAGAAGCTCTACAGGGGTGGGCACAGCATTCCCAAATCCTGGAGGGGCCTGGCTCTCCCATAAATGGCCCAGGGAGAGGAGCCTGTAGGCAAGGCTCCACAGAAGGGATTTCTGGAGTCTGCTAGAGGCTCTTTTTCTCCCAAGGATAGCCAACCTTACCTTTTTCAATCCTTCTACTTGTTGTAGCTCTGTTCGGAGTAGAGAGGAGGTGTCTTTCTCATGCTGTAATTCTCGCTGAAGAGCTTGTCTTTGCTCTTTTTCTGATTTCAATTCTTTCTCTAGACTTGAGCTGTTTTCCCCAAACGAACTGGAGTTAGTCTCAATGGGAGATTTTCACGGAAGACCCACAACCCAATTCACTGCAGGAAATGTGGAACCAACTGAATTACCACTGGTGCATCTAAACTCTTCAACAAGGCATTAAAATGCCCTCCTTCTTCCCCAGGGCCACCTGCACCTCCATAAGGCCAGAACAAGTGAGAGAAAAGCAGGCGTAGGTACACACTTGGCAGTTGTGCAAATGGAGAGAGAGGAAAAGTGCTCTAAAACAGTTAGGGCCACAAAAGGACAATCCTCTACTGAGATGGAGACCTGAGGGGAAAGAAACTTCAAAATTTATTCCACTTTTGACAACCCACAGCCAGACGACAATGGAGGATATTGGAGGGAGGAGGAGGGAAGAAAGTTACCAAAGGTCAGGAGTGAGTCTCCTCCCTCTTGCCAGCTGAGTAGTCCTGGGGGTGCCTGCTTTCTCATTTGTGAATAAAGACAGCTCTTCTTGCAGCATTGGGTTTTTAACTTGGCATATATGCTCTCATCCTAACACTGGCCTTGCAGGGGTAAACTCTGAGGAAGGATGCTACCTGCCGCTAATTCTTTCTGTCCAGGAGAAGAAAAACTGGAAGCCAGCCTTCCCAGACCTTCCCAGCCTCACTTGCACCTGCACCTACCATTGCTCATGCAGCTGCGAGAGCTGCAGCTGCAGGGCGCTGATCCTCCCGCCCAGCTCCTGCTGCAGCTGCTGGCTCCTCGCTTCAGCTCCCCGCCTTGCACTTTCAGAGTGCTGCAACCTAGAGGGCAACACCAGCAAGTGCACCCATGAGCCAAAGCTTCATAAGGAAAGCATCGTTTCTCACAATTTATATATATATATATTTTTTGGTGGCTGGCCGGTACGGGGATCCAAATCCTTGACCAACTATAAGGTTGCGCTCTAACCAACTGAGCTAACTGGCCAGCCCGTTTCTCAGTTTAAGGTGTGATTTTTGCATACTTTTTTTTTTTTTTCCTTTTTGTCTTTTTTCATGACCGGCAATGGATCGCAACCCTCAGTGTCGCGCCCGTACCGGACCGGGACCGGCAACGGGATCGCAACCCTCTACGTTGCGACCACCCCTCGCTCAGCCAGTGAGCGGCCAGTCTGTATGTGGGATCCGAACCCTTGGCGGGAGCGCCGCCGCGCTTCCCAAGCGGCGCACTGTAGCAGTGCGCCACCGGGCCGGCCCCTGCATACTTTTGCTTGCTTGAGTATACGCACACTCTCCCCACCACTAACCCCTGGCAACCACGGATCTGTTCCATGGCACTATGGCTTTGTCTTTTCATGAGTGTCATATAAATGCAATTATACTTTATATAACCTTTTGAGACTGGCTTTTTTCTCTCAGAATAACATCTTTGAGACCAATCCAAGTTTTTGTGTGTTCATTCCTTATTATTCCTGAGTTGTATTTCATTGTATAGATGTACCACAGTTTGTTTATCCATTCACCTAGTGAGAACATGGGTTGCTTCTAGTTATGGCAATTATGAATAGAGCTGCTATAAATATTTGTCTACTGCTTTTTGTGTGGACATAGGTTTCATTTCTCTTTGGCAAATATCCAGGAGTGGGATTGTTAGGTCATATGGTAAGAGGATGTTTAGCTTTTTAAGAAACTGTTTCCCAAAGTGGTGGTACCATTTTGCATTCCCACATTAATGATCTATTTTGAGTTAATTTATGTATAAGTTGTGAGGTGTAGTTTTTTTTTGCATACAGATGTCCAACTGCTCCAATGTCATTGATTGAAAAGACCATCCTTTCTCCACTGAACTGTTTTGGCACCTCTGTAAAAAGGAGTTGGCCATATTTGTGTGGGTCTATTTTTGGACTCTATTCGGATCCATGCTGACCTGATATTTAAATGTGACAGTGTGACAAGCAACCCTTTGAGAAGACAATCTGATGTAATAGCCAAGGTTGATTAACTGAATATGTGCTTAGGCCAGGCTGCTGAATCCAGCCCCGCTGGGCAAGAGTACGGACCTGAAGAAGAGGAGTCATCCCAACTTGTCTGTACTTTTGAGAGAGACTCTGAGGAAATCTCCAGGCCCAAAGAATGCCCAGCACCTTGTAGGGAATATCTGCCACGGGGAAGTGATTACCTTTCTTCCATTTGTTTCATGCTGGACATAACTTGATTGGTTTTCCCTTCAAAAGATGTGATGGCTTCATCCTTCTGCTGTAAACTGCTCTCTGCGTTCTACGAAAGCAAGGAGAGGGGTCAGACTCTGCCTGCCCCACCCCCATGCCTGCTCTAGATTACAAGCAGGGTTTAATTGTTAACCTTATACTTTTATAATCCTTTCAAGAGTATCTCATTAGTCGATGCTCTTCTCTAGAGCCCTGGAAGACAAACTGGGCCAAGGCTCCCAGCTTTGTCAACAGAAAGAAAGGCAGAGGAGAAACTGCAACCTTTGATCCTTTTGAAATCAAGGAACTCCTGAGTCAGGTCAGATTCAGTGTTCCTGAGCTGTCGTCATATGCCAGGCACACCCACTAGTTCATCCGACCCCAGCAGGGTTCTCAAGGGGACACTGTCAGCCCCACTTCTTCCACTGAGAAAGGGAGGCTCAGAAAGAGAAAGGGACTGGCTGAAGGTCAGAGAGCAACTGAGAGTTGAGGCTGGGTTCACACCCATATCTGTGTGACTTTATGAGCCCAGGCTTTTAACCATAACACATACTGAGTTATAGGAGGGGCACTCTGTGTTCCTATGTATTTACAAGAAACACCCTTAAAATAAAAGGATACTAAAAGGCTGAAGAAAGAAGGAAGTCCTGGGCTGGCCCGGTGGCACACTGCTACAGTGCACCGCTTGGGAGTGCGGCGGCGCTCCCGCCGAGGGTTCGGATCCCACATACAGACCGGTTCCCGCTCACTGGCTGAGCGAGGTGCGGGCGCAGCACCGAGGTTTGCGATCCCGTTGCCGGTCCCTGGTCCGGTACGGGCGCGACACTGAGGGTTGCGATCCGTTGCCAGACACGAAAAAAGACAAAAAGGAAAAAAAGAAGGAAGTCCTAATAAATTCCTAAGAAATAACATACTGCTTGTATTCTCTGACCTTAATGTAATAAAATTAGACATGAACAGCAAAAGAATAGCTAAAAACACCTCATATTTGGAAACTCACAGCTAAAAATTATTAAACTAAAAAGCCAGAAGAGAAATTATGAAATACTTAGAACTGAAAGACAATGAAATCACTGTGTGATGTTTTAATTTTATATAGCACTAAGAAAGAAAGAAAACAGCTGCTATGGTTTGAAGGTCCCCCCCCCCCCAAATCACTGAAGCTTAATCCCATTGTAACAATATTAAGAGGGTGGGAACTCTGACTACCGTATTTGAAAGGTGGGGCCTCTGGGAGGTGACTGGATTGTGAGGACTATTCATGGAGTTCCATAGGTTATCAGGCTTTATAAGGAGAGGAAGAAGCATGAGAAGATGCGCTCTTCCTGAGCCCTCACCATGTGATACTCTGAATTGCCAGTGGACCCTGTAGAGAGTCTCCACCAAGAAGAAGGCCCTCACCAAATGTGCCCCCTCAACTTTGAACTTAGCCTGAAAAACTGTACTAAATAAATTTTATTTCTTTATAAATTACCCAGTTTTAGGTGTTCTGTTATAAGCAACAGAAAACAGACTAATACAACTGCTAATGGAAAGATGACATGTCATTGACTGTAAGATGCATCTTGACTTCAGAGATGCTAAAATGTGAGAAATGTGCTTCTTTGATGATGAAATACTTTTGTCAAAATTTAAGGGACAGGGCCGGCCTGGTGGCGCACTGGAGAGTGCGGCGCTTGGGGGCGTGGCGGCGCTCCCGCCGAGGGTTCGGATCCCATGTGGAGACCGGTTCCCGCTCACTGGCTGAGCATGGTGTGGGCGCAACACCGAGGGTTGCGATCCCGTTGCTGGTCCCCGGTATGGGCACTACACCGAGGGTTGCGATCCCGTTGCCGGTCCCTGGTATGGGCACTACACCGAGGGTTGCGATCCCATTGCCGGTCCCCGGTATGGGCACTACACCGAGGGTTGAGATCCCGTTACCGGTCAGTAAAAAAGACAAAAAGGAAAAAAAAAATTTAAGGGACATAGCTAAAGTAGTTCTTGTAGATAATTTTTACCTTTAAATAAAAAAATTTATGATATAAATAAAGACAGAACAATTGCACTAAGCACGCATTTCAAAAGTTGAAAATGAGCTACAGTGCAAACTCCCCCAAAAAAGTAGGTGAGGGCAAACTGTTTTTACTTACAATACTTCTAACACCAAATGTGTGTTTTTTCCCACACCAACAACCATCTCTCATATCAACTGGGTATCCTACAATTCAATTCAATTCTGATGCTTATTCTACAGAGTTAGCACAGACCCCCACAGGTTAAGGGCTCAGTCTTTTTTTTTTTTGTCTTTTTCCGTGTCCGGCAACGGATCGCAACCCTCAGTGTTGCCCCCGTACCGGACCGGGACCGGCAACGGGATTGCAACCCTCGGTGCTGCCCCCGCGCCCCCCCCAGCCCGGGAGCGGGGACTGGGCAGCATGTGGGAGCCAAACCCTCGGGCGGGAGCGCCGCCGCGCTTCCCAAGCGGCGCACTATCCAGTGCACCACCGGGCCGGCCCAAGGGCTCAGTCTTGTAAGACTGCTTCTACTTCAGACACCAGTCCCAAGGCCCAGGTTGCCAGCTGTAGTTCTGACCAACCAGCTAATAAGCTGGGAGTTCTCACAACCCCTTCCTCAGGTTCAATAATTTGCCAAAATGGTTCACAGAACTCAGAAAAACATTTTACTTACTATTACCAGTTTATTATAAATAATACAACTCAGGAATGGTCAAATAGAAGAGACGCATAAGGCAAGGTATAGGGGAAGCAGCATGAAGCTTCCATGACCACTGGGGGTGTGCAACTGTCCCAGCACCTTGATGTGTTCATTAGCCTGGAAGCTCTCGAACCATGTCCCTTAGCGGTTTTATGGAGTTTTCATTATGTTGGCATGAGTGATAAAATCACTGGCCATTGGTGATTGACTAAATTTCCAATCCCTCTCCCCTCCCTGGAGGTAGGGGCTGGGGCCAAAAGTTCAAACCTCTAATCCTGCCTTGGTCGTTCTGGTGACCAGCCATCATCCTGAAGCTGTCTAGGGACCCCAGTCACCAGTCATCTTGTTATCATACAGAAGACACTCATCACCCCAGAGTATCCAAAGATTTTAGTTGTGTGACAAGAACTAGGGACAGAGGCCAAATATACATTTCTTATTATGCCACTGTAGAAACCAATGAAGTATGAAACAACAAACAAAAATGCCTATTAGGAGAAAAATGTTCATTATTTGAAAAGATTATTAAAACAGATACACCTTGGGCCGGCCCGGTGGCACACTCGGTAGAGTGCGGCGCTTGGGAGCGCAGCTGCGCTCCCGACGAGGGTTCGGATCCCATATAGAGACTGGTCTGCTCACTGGTTGAGCGCAGTGCGGGTGCAACACCGAGGGTTGCAATCCCGTTGCTGGTCGCGGTGTGGGCGCAGCACTGAGGGTTGTGATCCCGCTACCAGTCACGAAAAAAGACAAAAAGGAAAAAAAAAAACAACAACCAAAAAAAACAGATACACCTTGTGGCCGGCCTGTGGCTCATTTTGGAGAGTGTGGTGCTGATAACACCAAGGCCACGGGTTCAGATCCCATATAGGGATGGCCGGTTAGCTCATTTGGAGAGCGTGGGGCTGACAACACCAAGTTAAGGGTTAAGATCCCCTTACTGGTCATCTTAAAAAAAAACAAAACCAAAAAAACCAATACACCTACAGCAAAAGTGAATAAGGAAAAAAGACAGAAAATGCAACTAAGAAAATACTGAATAAAAGAGATTAAAGAATTTTGTAAGAGAACATAATAAACAACTATGAGCTAAAACATTTGAAAACCTAAAAAGATAGATATATTTTTATATAAAATATAAAATATAAAAATATACCAAACTCTCACTTGGTTAGAGCACAATGCTGATAACACCAAGGTCAAGGGTTCAGATCCCCTTACTGGCCAGACCTCCCCCACAAAAACCCCCACAAAAAACCATAATCAGCATCAGAAAAAACAGAAAACATGACATGAACCAGTAAGCATCCAATAAGATGAAATAGTTATCAAAGTCTCCTTACTCAAAAAGTCCCAGACCCAGATGAGTCCTGTAAAACAGGTTTACAAAACTTGTTGAGAACAGACATTTGTTCTTACACAAGTCATTCTACAGAAACAGAGCAGGAGAGCTTATTTTTTAATGCCAGCCTAACGTTGATTCTGAAGCCAAATAAGGTTAGACTGTAGACTTAGCAGAGGACGCAGGGATTGGATGGGAGTTCACAGCAGCTCCCACCGGGCCGACCATGGTGGAGAAAATTGTGTGTCTACCATTACCTATTCTCCCTTTTATATAGCCCAGAAAAGATGACATCTTAAGTCCCCCTCAAAGCCAGGCATGGCCATGGTGACTAGCCCTTTCCCATGGAACTGACTGGAAGTGATGTGTGGGACTTCTGTCTCACTGCCTAAGGGAAAATCCCTAGCTCTGGACTTGTGCTTCTCTCCCCTTCCACTGGCAGGAATACTGACAACTAGAACAGCCTGCACAGCTGGAGCTGCACTAGCCTGGGTCCCTGAATGACGGTGCGGAGCAAAACCGCCAGTTTGAAATGCTCACCTTGGAACTATTAGGTAACAGAAATACATTTTCCATATATATATATTTTTGGCAGCTGACCAGCATGGGAAATTGACCCTTTACCTTGGTGTAACTTGATATTTTTAAGCCATTATATTTTGGGGTCTGCTAAATTATTACAGCAGTTTAGTTTCCCCTAACTAACACACATTAATATTATGTCCATATACTGACCAAAAAAACAGAAGAAAACATAAAAAAACTCCTTGTCAGGACAGTGAGACTATGTATTTTCCTCCTTTCCTTTTTTGTTTTCAATTTTCTTTTTTTTTTTTTTTTTTGTTTTTTGTCTTTTGTCCGTGTCCAGCAACGGATCGCAACCCTCAGTGTTGCCCCCGCACCGGACCGGGGACCGGCAACGGGATCGCAAACCTCAGCGCTGCTCCTGCGCCTCGCTCAGCCAGTGAGCGGGAACCGGTCTGCATGTGGGATCCGAACCCTCAGGCGGGAGCGCCGCCGTGCTTCCCAAGCGGCACACTATCCAGTGCGCCACCGGGCCGGCCCATTTTGTTTTCAATTTTCAATGTTATTATTATATTATTATTTAACAGTTAAAAAAAAAAGACACGGAAAAAGAACGGTGTATAGTACTGATATAATATTATGTAATAGTTAAAAAAAAAAGACAGGAAAAAATAACACAGTTTATTAGGACTGTCTGCCCTCACATTATCTTTGACATAAATGTTACTGGAAGTGAGAGTAAAACCATATCTATGGAAAATGAAGTATGACTGTTTTGGTAATAAAACAGAAATCAGAACTTTAAAAAAAGAGCTAAGTTTTGAGGACACAGAATGGTGCCCTTCTGGGTAGTTTCTGGGCAAGGAAGCTTTACAGTTCTTAGATGTTATTTTTAAAATTCTGGCATGACTGATTCTTTCTGGGCTAGTTCCCCTTGACCACTGTGAAACGGCAGAAGAGGGGCAAGCAGCTAGCTTGTGGCCTGGAATACTCAGCAGGATTAAATTAATAGCAAAGATTGAAAAGGCAATACTAGGGCCGACCCCGTGGCTCACTCGGGAGAGTGTGGCGCTGGTACGCCGAGGCCACAGGTTCGGATCCTATATAGGGATGGCCGGTTTGCTCACTGGCTGAGCGCGGTGTGGGCAACACCAAGCCAAGGGTTGTGATCCCCTTACCGATCACAAAAAAAAAAAAAAAAAAAAAAAAAAAAAAAAAAAAGGAAAGAAAAGGCAATACTAAACGATATCTTTAATTCATTTCTCCATTTCTAGGTGTAAACAATTAGTCACTGAAATGGAAGGAAACAAATAGCAGGGAGCCAGTGAAGGCCTGATGAACAAAGTTCAGGTCTGGATTAAAAAGACACAGCTCAGGTTTCAGCTCTACTTTTAGCTATGCCACCAGGGGCATGCGATTTAGCCACTTGGTTCTGCCTTGTTGCTTACATCTCCTCCCATTTCTCAGGGATTTCTGTGTGGATCAAATAAAATAAATGCAGAAACACATCATAGGGCCTAGGATTAGGCCTGACACATAGTAGGTGCTCACAGATGTGTCTGTTCGCTCACTCTGCTGGAAGAATCACGTAAGACTGAGAGGCAGCATGTGACAAGTGGCAGGAAACCAGGCTGTGATATGGACACAAAGCCAACTCCCACCTGAACTTTGTGAAACATCTGTAAGTTAATCGCTTTGACTTCTTCCAGCTGCTGGCGGAGGGCGACTAGAGTGTCTTGCTTCTCGTGGGTGTCCTTTTCAAGCAACTTCATTGCAATTTCCATTTCAGTCTTCATTCCAATTTGTAACTCCAGTTCTTTTTCTAGTTCCTTAAAGGGATAGGAAAATGTTATTAAAGTATTTAACTAAGGTTGTATATTGGGCAATGCCTAAAATGTAAACTGAAGGTCAGGTTAGGGAGATTGAGAAAAATCTGTCTGGAGCACATAAAGATGATGTTTCCCCCTTTTTCTCATTGTACAAGTAAAGCTGGCTCTGTGTCAAATCAACAGAAAGCTGGTCAGAAGCAAGGTGAGCCTAGAGTTCTTACAGCCGTATTCTCCAAACCCAGAGATCAGAACATCTGGTCTGAAGGAATGTTTGTCTTGTGTTTGAGTGCTGGAAGGGATCTGATGTTGCAAAGTTAGAGTTTCTGGAATAGTTTTCTAGTTTATGGCAAAAAAAGTGCAACCATTTTGAAATATGGAATCCTGGACAACCCAGGACACATGTTTCTGCACATCTATGCAAAGAAACAAAGAAACAAAGCAGGCGCAGAACTTTGTTCCCTGACACAGATTGAGTGGAAACAGGGCAGAGGCTATGGCTGAGAGAATTGTATTGTTAAAGAATCCATGAGTCTGATCTCATAGCTATCTCTGAAAAAGCCTTATAAAATGGAAAAATATATATATATTAAGTGACACTGCAGAACTGAGTTGTAAACACAGGCTTTAAAAAAAAAAAAAAAGACAATTTCTGACTTTTTTTTCCCCCCGACTGGTAAGGGGATCACAACCCTCGGCATGGTGTCGTCCGCATCACGCGCAGCCAGTGAGCGCACCGGCCACCCCTATATAGGATCCGAACCTGTGGCCTCGGCGTACCAGCGCCACACTCTCCCGAGTGAGCCACGGGGCCAGCCCGACAATTTCTGACTTTCCATGAGTGTCAGCAAGTTTCAGCATGTATGTGAAAAGTGCTGCAGAATGAACTTAGAGAGCTATTGGAGAACTTTTTCTAAAGACACCCTGTCCTGCACACTCACCAATCGGACTTTCTTCTCCTCTTTCAGCTGCTTCCACACATCACTATACATTTCATCCAGACCTTGCCGGGTTTGCTTGTAAGTATCCAGCTCAACTTTGGTATCTTGTTTTGTTATCTGTATTAAATAAGAAAAGCAATAAGAATGGTTTGCTATGGAAAGCAAGCCAACTATAAGGTATTTTAAAATATACCATTTTTAAAAATGCAGGATAATTTCTATTTTTTAGGCATGATAGAAAAAAGTTAAGAATTTAAAGATGTTAGAACTTGAAGATAAAGGATGAGAGCAGCCAATGGATTTTTTGAAAAGTTAGTCCATAAAATAATTTATATTTAATTTTCTTTAAAACAGAACAATATAGCCCTTAGTGGGAAAGGCCCTCATTCAATCCATCATTTAGTATTTATGAGCATGTTTTTAGCAGTTGGTGGATTTAGAGGTGAATCAGATATCGTCTCTACCCTCAAGTCATTGGGTGAGATAGAGCTACAAGCCAGCAATTAACAAAACATTAGATGTACAAAGAGCTATGGGAATACAGGAGAAGGAGGGTCTAGGTCCACCCATGGGTACCAGGGACAGCATCACAGAGGACCCAGCATGTGAGCAGAATTTGAAGAATGAACAGCAACTTTGGTGTGCAAAGGCCCCAGAGGTGAGGAAGTCCAAGTAGCCTGATGGCCTGAGAGTGAAGTGGGTGGCGACAGCGGCAGGAGGTCCTTTCTGACATCAAACAAGGCAGCTTTGCACATTCTGATGACTGGGTCATTATCAAACTATGAGCTTGAGGCTGACAATGTGTAAGTCTGAGTGAGAAACACGCCACCCAACTGTAAAGCCAATTCCTCACCTCTACACTTTTTTCACTTCTTTCACGAATTAATTCATTTTGTTCTCTTAATTGTTGCTGTTCTTCTTGAAGTGAACAAATCCGGTCTGTTGCAGCTGAAAGCTGATTAAGAAAGATTTTTATACTTAACATCAAAATTAATCTTACTGTTCAAATTAAAAGCTAACATTTATTTGGCATCGTCACAATTTACACTGTATTTTCACATGTTTGATATTTTATTTCCTTGTTTTGAGTAGGGAATACATGGTTCAAAATTCCAAAAGACATAAAAATGTATATAGTAAAATCTCTCTTCCATCCCTGCCCCTAGCCATCTCTGTCCTCCCCAGATTTTCTCTCCTTTTATAAAAATGATAGCATACTACTTAATGAAGGCAATGATTTACGGACACAAAAAATTAGAAACAGTATCAATGTCTAATATTAGAGAAATGGTTAAATTACAGAAGCATAAAAAAGAATTATGTAATTATTAAAATGTTTACAAAAGCTTTTAATGATTTGAGAACATCTTATGATATAATACTAATAAGGAATAAAAGCAAGTAACATAGTATGCTCTCACCTATAATTTAAAAGAAAAATCAACAGATTAAAAATGCTTAGGAAAAGATGGGGATGATATATAAAACAAATGATAAAAATAGCTATCACTTAGCAAAGGGATTATAGGCTTTTTTCCTAATTCTTCACTCTTTACAGTTTTTCTACCCAATGAGCAAAAGTATATTTTATCATCAAGGAGAGAATTAAAGAATTTAGGGGGAGGAATAAAAAGCAAATCATTAAAGACACGTCCTAGGGTTGGCTGGTTAGCTCGGTTGTTTAGAGTGTAGTACTGATAACACCAAGGTCCAGGGTTCAAGGTCAGGGTTCAGCCAGCTGCCAAAAAAAAAAAAAAAGCAAAGCAAAGCAAAGCAAAGGCATGTCTAAGAGGAACTCTTCCTGTCCTTGAATGAGTTATCACTTGTTGAGGGAAGAGCATACAGGAGCAGGATGCTTTCATGGGTCTGCCTGAGGAGAAGCTATCACAAGAGGCAAGGTAGATGAATAAATGTTCCAACCAACCCCTCCTTATGCCAGCCTCAGAACACAGCTTGCAGAGACAAGGGTAAGGCTGGAGAAGGAGAAAGAAGCAAGACCGTTGTGACAGGCACGTGGCTGTGGTCCGCACTATCCACTAGTGAAGGAATCTGGAACTCCTCTCCTCCGTCAGCAGCATCTAAATTGCCCTCACAATTACTCCCCACTCAGACTCAGAACCCAGGCCTGCAGATTCTAAACAGAACTGCTGTGCCAAACAAGAAACGTTAAGGCTATGAAGGAGTGTTAGCTGCTAAAAGGGAAGCAGTAGGCAAAAACCATCAGCTAGCTCCCATTCCACTCTCTGAAGACACAGAGCACACCCTGAAGAAGGGGATCATTTGCCTTTAAAGAAAACATAACCCAGTTTAGTTTCAAAAGCTAAATTAGACCTTCATTCAAAGCATGCCACCTTGTCTAAGAGAACAGAGTGAATCTGCTTGTCCTAAAATCAACCAACTCTTGAGTGCCCCACATGCCAAGTATTGTATTAGGCATATTTATAGGACGTTCACTAACAATCTTTACACAATATTATAAAGTATGTATTACTACCTAATTTGGAGATGAGAAAAGTGAGGCTCAAGGACCTACGTACCAAGGTGAATGTGAATCCTCCAAATTCTAAGTTCAGTGAAGTTTTTCCCATGAAGCCCTCATCTTTCTTTGAATTTCCTTTCCCTGACACAAATCTGAGTTCCTCTCCTGAAAGCCTTGCAGGGCTGGTCCCTCTGGAGAGAGCAGTGAGTTTAAAGTGGTCCTTAACTGGGGGTCCTTCATTACAGAAGCGTGCTCTGAGATTCTCCATTCAGCTGTCACCTGCCTCCACACTGTGACAGTGTTCATTCTCAAGCCCCCTCTCAAAGCCCTCTTCCTTCCCAACGAAACTAGGTGGGGAGGCCTGAACAGCCAGGGACCGCTACCTGTGGAAAGCCTCAGAAAGGCTGAGCAACCCCCCTCCTGCTAACAGGAGACAAGATGTGTCCACCAAGGAGACTGCCGGGCATCTGGCAGCAAGCTTTCTTCCTCGGCCTCAGCCCTCCTTCTTCCTGTCCTTTCATTCTCTCTTCCTAGTGAGAAAGCAGAAAGACCACACTGTGGGGAGACTGGTTCCATGCTCCTCAGAGGCCGAAACAGAAGGGGTAGGCTAGAGTACTTACACTTCGTAACAGTCTGTGCCTTCTGGGATAGCAGAGAGGCATACTACATGATAGCAAAGGTTGAAAAAGAGGAAGAAATTGCACTCTCTCAACAGAAGCTGGCCTTGTCCAGTGAGGAGTTTTCTTCCCTTGGATTACTTTGAGGTGATAAAACCTAAAAGTCACTTAGAACTGGCTCATGATCAGCTGCAGTGTCTCAGTAGGAGACAGGCATTTTCCTGCCCCACATGCAGCTCATCCAGAGGCTAGCAATTCCCCTTCCTATCAGCCAGAAGCCCTGGTTAGACATACCAACTATACCATTAACCTTGATCATTCTGTTTTGTTTAAAAAGTTTAATAAGTCACAAACCTCTTCTTGAAGCTTTGAATTAGTTTTTTCTAAGCCATCTATCTTGGTTTGAAGATCCCCAACTGTGCAGCTATAGAAAATATAAATATTAGGTAAACATGAACATATAAAAGCTGATTGTTTTCCCAACCTGTAAACAATGAGAAGACAGATTCCTAGATTTCCTACATGAAACGGAAAGGCAATGGGGCTCCAATTAACTCAGATGAGCATTCTAAATAAGTATGTGTGTGTACGTGTGTGGGTGTCTATATACACTTACTTTTTAGTAAATTTTATTCCTAAAATATTCTGTTCATTCATATTTCAGTCAATTGCAAAGAAAATCTCCCCCCAGCACTGTAGATGATGGGAATCAATATGTGTCAGCAGTCATATACCTAAAGTAATATCCATAACAAGACGTTGGTACTTTTGGGTAGTAGAATCAAAGGTGATTTTTAAATATTTTTATGCTTTCCTCCATTTTTCAAATATTCTTTAAATAATATGTACTACTTTTATTTTATTTTATTTTATTTTTTTTTCCTTTTTGTCTTTTTTTGTGACCGGCAACGGATCACAACCCTCAGTGTCGCGCCCGTACTGGACCGGGACCGGCAACGGGATCGCAACCCTCGGTGTTGCTCCTGCACCTCGCTCAGCCAGTGAGTGGGAACCGGTCTGTATGTGGGATCCGAACCCTCGGCGGGAGCGCCACCACGCTTCCCAAGCGGCGCACTGTAGCAGTGCGCCACCGGGCTGGCCCCTATGTACTACTTTTATAATGAAAAATGTGTAAAATGCTAATGTAATGAATCAGCAAGTAGGAAAACAGTAGACTTGATAAACAATCACAATAATTACCACGATCATAATATTAGTAACTTATTTTTCGGACTAGGTAACAGGCCCTATTTGTTCTAAGCACTTTAAATGCATCAATTAATCCTTCTCACAATTTGATGAGGTAGGTTCTATTGTGAACTTATTTTACAGATGAGGAAACCATAACTATATTAAAGAACACACTCAAGTTCATACATCGATCAAGGGGTACCAGCATCTAAACCCAGAGATGTGGCTCCAGAGTCTGTACTTCAGGCAACAGACTATACTTCCACAAACTGGTTGCTTTTGCTGGTGATGGGGACAAAGAACCAAACCTGGCAAGGCTAATGAATCAAAGTTCAGGAATTGGGTTGGGAGAAAATCCAAAGACATAAAAAGAAAAAGGGAAAAACAGGCCCGGCCCGTGGCTCACTTGGGTGAGTCTGGTGCTGATAACACTAAGGCCACGGGTTCAGATCCCTATACAGGGATGGCCGGTTAGTTCACTTGGGAAAGCGTAGTGCTGACACCACCAAGTCAAGGGTTAAGATCCCCTTACCGGTCATCTTTAAAAAAAAGGGGGAAAAAAACCAAAACATGGAGGGAATGAAAAGTTTTAAAGGTATACAATTTTTTGTTTGTTTGTTTGTTTGTTTTTGTCTTTTTCGTGACCGGTAAGGGGATCGCAACCCTTGGTGTGGTGTTGCCCACACCGCGCTCAGCCAGTGAGCGCACTGGCCATTCCTATATAGGATCCGAACCCGCGGCGGGAGCATCGCTGCACTCCCAGCGCCGCACTCTCCCGAGTGCGCCACGGGCCTGGCCCTAAGGGTATACAATTTTTAATTCTATATCAAAAATGTAACTTAGGGGCCGGCCCGTGGCTCACTCGGGAGAGTGCGGTGCTGATAACACCAGGGCCCCGGGTTCGGATCCCACATAGGGATGGCCGGTTCGCTCACTGGCTGAGCGTGGTGCTGACAACATCAAGTCAAGGGTTAAGATCCCCTTACTGGTCATCTTTTTTTTAAAAAAAAAGTAACTTAGAAAATACCAGTAAAATTTATATTTTTCTTTGAATATAAATTACAAAAAAAAAAAAAAAAAGGCATATACTCAGGAGAAAACCTAGATGAACTAACAACTAAGGAAAACTAAAAATCTGGCAAGGTATTTGTGGGGAAAATAGAATAATTTAGTCAGGCTCCCTCAGCTCAAGGGGGTGGAGCAGCACATTTCCTGTAAACAAGTTCTGTGAGAGTGGAGTATGTGTGCATGTGCACCCATGTATCTTTCTAGTTAATTGCTTTTGTGTGTTCTGCAGTTTTGTGAAGCAGACTGGCAGCAAAGAGCTGGCCTCTAACAATACAGCATGTTTACTCTGCTGGCAGCTGCTCAGTTTCAGTTTTTCTTTGGACTTTGCCAGTAGCAGTTGAGTTTCTATGTTTCTCTGTGGACTGCTTAGCTCATAGTGTTGTGTATACTGAATAAAGACTATTCCTTCTGGGCCGGCCCTGTGGCTCACTCGGGAGAGTGCGGTGCTGGTAGCGGCAAGGCCGCAGGTTCGGATCCTATATATGGATGGCCGGTGTGTTCACTGGCTGAGTGTGGTGCGGACCACACCACGCCGAGGGTTGTGATCCCCTTACCGGTCACGAAAAAGACAAAAAACAAAAAAACAAAAAACTATTCCTTCTTCAACCAAGGCTCCAAGGACTTTTTTGCTGGTTACCTGGCTCATAGACCTGCATGTGAAGGGTTTGTGAATGGGCTCAAGGGGTCTATGAGCTTCAGATTCTAGCCCTAGCTTGACAATTGAGGTCGTTGGCAGGATTATGCCACAGTATTAATAGCCTCATAAAGGCTTTGAGCGTCTCATTTTCAAGAAGCAAATAATGCCCATGACCTAGAATCTGTTCCCAGCACAGAAATAAAGCAAAGCTTGCTAATTCATTTTGTGAAGCTACAAAACCATGATACCATGCCAGAGAAAGAAAACTATAGAAAAATTAAGTCAGGTTACATATTAAAAAGATGGTTAAATTATTAAAACTATGATCAAGTAGAATTTATCCCTGTGATATAGAAACGGTTCAGTATGAAGAAGTCTACTAATAAAATACATCACATCAATAAATTAAGGGATAAAAATCATGATTATCTTAGTGGATACTAAAAACCTTTTGATAAAATTCAACATCTATTCCTTATAAAAACTCTCAATAAACTAGAAATCAACCAGAAAATCTCTCTCAGAAAACAGCCAATGTCACAGTTAAGGAAAGGCTCAGAGCAGCGTTTTCCTGAGTACATTTGGAGGAACATGCCAGCTTCTTTACCTGTTTCTTTGGGTTTTGGGGCTAGAGAGGCTGCCCTGTAGAGCACTGCTAATGTGCAATGTACTTTCTAGAAGGGGATTCAGAGAGAGAATAACATGTCTTCCAAACAATTAGGCTAAGAGTCTCTCTCCCACTCTCCACCAATACCTCCAAGGACTCATGTTTCATGAAACACATCAGCAACTTTCTGACTAAAATAAAAAATCCAGATAAAGATGCCTATGATCATTATCACATTGCTCTGCAAGGTCTAGCCCAGGGGTTTTAAACTCTTTTTTCCTCTCCCAGTGCACTGGAGGGCTGTGTGTGGTTCCATGGTAACAGAGTTTGCCGTGGCAGGGACTGTGAACCACGTGACTGTGGGTTAGGAGTGGAATTTCAAGGTTTAATGTATTTACTTCTCTGTATTTACAACAGCAAAACCCAAAGAACCCAAGATTCCCCCAAACCTGTTTATCAAGAGGAAATCATACCTCTCCAGTCTGTACACATGACTGTTGCTTGAATGATAACCCTTTTTCTTGGGTTGGACTAAAGTTAGTTATAAATATGGCAACTCAAAAAAGTTCCATGAAACAATGGATACCGAGTATGTAACTGTAACACTGGAAAAAAGAGTGAGTCATACCTTAAGTGCCGGTTAAGTTCTTCCACATAATTTTTTTGATCAAGGACATCAGTAATTCTTTCATACCTTTTAAAAGGAGCATAAAAAGGGGAAATTTTTTTATTCATGGTTAATACTTTGTAATTGTCTGCCAACCTTCCTATATCACCTTGTAGGAGTACTAATGTCTTCAGGAAACCAAGAGACAGACAAAGCTTAGTGATACCTGCATGGTCCTGCCCCAATGCAGGAGTACACAAAGAGCAAGGCTGGCCGGGGCACAGCAGCTAGGGCCTGAGGGACAGGCTGCCCAGAGAGTAGGCTCCCTGAAGATGCCCTTCCCTTTCTGCAGACTGGATGGGCCTTTGGGATGAGGAGAGAACGCCATCAGCATGTAAGGTGAAAACACCAATCTGCCACAGTCAAGTGGCTCTGGAAGTGGCAGATGTACACAGTCCCTATAATACTGAAGGAAAGGAGGCTCACTCAGAAAAGGAGACCACGAGACTTTTCAAAACACAAAGCTGATTAGTCTAAAGCAGGGAAGTTTGGATTAAGAAAAAATCCTAAAAAGTTAGACTCCCCCCCTGATTTCTTTACATATATATATACACATACGTAATTTATATAAATGGGATCATCCTACATAGGTTCATGGAATTGATGCTGAATTTGTTTTTCAGTATAGTCATTTTTTTTTTTTACGTGTTCTGACCTTTACATAGCTCTCCTGGGTAACACATATTAACAGCCTGTTGAGTATCTTTCTATGCGCATATAATCATAATATCTATCTAATGTACCTATAGTATATATAATTAAAATATAAAATATATACTCGTATTAGAAATTTTTTGGTTTGTTTACAAAAATGGGATACATATATATATATATATATATACACACACACACATACATTCTTCTCAGCATCATACTTTTCTCATTCAACAATACCTTGCGGAAATCCCTTTGAGTCAGTATATGGGTAGCTTAAATTTTCTTTTTTATGTCTGCACAATATACGATAGCATGGAATACTATGCATGTTCCATAATTCATTCAATTATTCCCTTATTAGTGGATAATTAGCTTATTTCCAGATTTTTTTATTTGGGGGCATACGAATAAATTTTGTTTAAGTTTCAAGTGAGTGAACCCTTGTACTTTGGGTGCAGGAAGCATTAATGGGGTTCCCACTGGTCCCTTCCTTAGCAAGCTGCACTGCCAGGAACTGAGACCAGGGGAGTCCTTGTGTGAAAGGCAGGTAACACATGCACATGGCAAGATACTCCAACATGTCCCAAGGGTTTACAGTGAAAACTTCTTCCCTTGCCTGCTTCCACAGGTAAGCACTGGTATCGGGTCAATGTGCCACCCTAGAAATACTCCATGCACACAAGAGTATAACATGTGAATATGTATGTAGGAGTATATCTTTTTTATTATAACATAAATGGTAGCATGTTATGCACATTGCTTTTTTTTCCTTTTCTTTTTTTCTCTTGGATAGCTTCTCTTAAAAGAATGCTCATGTTAATGAGGATGAGGGAGAGCTCTGCAGTGGCATGAATAGACATCCGAGACACACTATGATCAAAGAACAAGTCCAAGGGGAACTTATACAAGATCATTCAATTTATATTCAAACACACTGTAAAGTAAAATACACTGCCAGTAAATAAATACCTGCGAGGTATTAAAAAAAGGTTTGGAAGGAGATGTAAAAGTAGCTTCCTCTGAGGGGAAGAGTGGGATTGAGATGAAGGCAAGGGGGCAGTGGGAGTGGGGAAAGCCATGTGTGCTCTCTATTCTTCTGCAAAGCTTAATTCCTTAAACAATGAGAACAGTGATGTATTACCTATGTTATTAAAAATAACTACAGCCAGCCGCCAAAAAAAAAAAAAAGAAATAACTGAACAAAAACTAAAATCTCAAAGCAAAAACAAGACTTTCATTAAAACGCCAGACTTTCATTAAAAACATGAAGCACAACAGCATACAATGCAGTACTTACTCTTTGCCACCATCAAGATCCTGCACGTCTTTAAGGTAGAGGGAAAAATCGATCACTCCAACCTGATAGAAGTAAAATACACAAACTAAAATTAAAAATAATATTTCCCATTTTCCACAAACTTTACAATCTTTGAAATTCTGAGTATGTACATTTTCATCTCTTTTCTTTAAACATTTAATTAGACTAACCAGCTCTGTAAAGTGTAGTCAAGAGAACAAACCAAAAGAAAAATAACCCTACCATCTTCTGAAAGAAAAACATACAAAAAATTAGAATGTAAATGAATATTCTGATATTTTACCACCTGATCAAAATTACTTCTTTATGTTTATTCATTTATCATATTGTTTTCAAAAATCAACAAAGTTCTTTCGGTACAAAGTAATTTTTTAAAAAAAGGAGACCTGGATCTCTAGACTAAAGTGGTGACCTTAACTGACACTTCTGAGTCCTTCTTTCCTTAAATTATAGGTGAAATGGTCTAAACAGTATTTCAGGGAAAATTAATAAATGATATTGAGGAAACTGGTTTACTATTTGGAAAAGAAATCTAGATTCCCACTTCACACTGTGTCAAAACAAATGACAGATTATTTAAGTGTAAAAAATACACATTTAGAAAATTAGGTTAATTTTTTGGGGGGAGTGGCTGGCCGGTATGGTGATACGAACCCTTGACCTTGGTGTCATCAGCACCACACTCTGCCAAGTGAGCCACCAGCCAACACCCAATGTTAATCTTCAGATGGGGAAAGACCTTCAAAGCATAATACCTTAGAAAGTATAAAAGAAACGTCTGCTAAATTTGATTGCAAAAAAAATTAAAATTCAGGGTAGGCTGATTACTTCAGTTGGTTAGAGCATGGTGTTGTAACACCAAGGTCAAGGGTTTGGATCCCCATACCAACTAGCTGCCAAAAAAATATAAATAAACAAATGAACAAATAAATAAATAAAAATTCTACAAGGCACAGTATCCCTGAGAAACCACCCAGCACAGGACCTTGCCCAGTCCTCTGTCAGGAGGCTGTTGCCATTTGTCCCTTTCTCAGGTTCAGTATATGTCTGCAGATCCTGTGTAAAATCCCTGGCCGAATTAATTCCACGTAGAGCCAAAATTCCATTTTACCTGAGAATCCAAGTCTTCTCCTTTTAAGCAGAGATTGGCATCAAGAACATTGAGTCCTACCAGCAGACCAACAATCACCATCCCTTCTTCTTCCATCATCAATGCCTCAGGCTCATAGAACTCACTGAAAGAGATTGACATGACAGGAGAGCTGCTCAGAAATGCCTTTACCACTCCTTCACTCCACCTACCCGGACTTTTCAACCCTTAGTTGATGGCCTGGCTACCAACTTCACCCAGGAGCCAGAAGCTGCCTGGTGTGTATTCCCTTCCTACTTTTCATTTCCCTCCATTGCTTCTAGAGCTGCTGGTTCCTCTGTCCTCTTTTCTTTTTTTTGTCTTTTTCCGTGTCCGGCAACGGATCGCAACCCTCAGTGTCACCCCCGTACCGGACCGGGACCGGCAACGGGATCGCAACCCTCGGTGTTGCTCGTAATAACTTCGTATAGCATACATTATACGAAGTTATACGAACGTTATGTAAGAGCTAAGTTATGTAATACAGTTGACCCTTGAACAATGAAGGTTTGAACTGTGCAAGTCCACTTTTATGCAGATATTTTTCAGCCAACTGTGGATGGAAAATACAGTATCTGAGGGATGTGGAACTTGCATTTAGGGAGGGCGAACTTTTGATATCCACAGTTCCATAGGGCCAACTGCAGGACTTAAGCATCCATGGATTTTGGAACCAATCTCCTGAGGATAATGGGGAATGACTGCAGTATCTCCTGTGTTGCTCCCGCGCCTCGCTCAGCCAGTGAGCAGGAGCCGGTCTGTATGTGGGATCCGAACCCTCGGACGGGAGCGCCGCTGCGCTTCCCAAGCGGCGCACTATCCAGTGCGCCACCGGGTCGGCCCCCTCTGTCCTCTTTTCTTCCTGTGGCTTAGAACAGGCTCTTCCCTCCTCCTAAGACTGGCTCCTCTGTTTAGCCCAGGACTCCAGTCCTTCTCATCTCCTCTTGACCACTGCATTCCTGACTATCACTCCATCACTCGTGTGTCTCCACTGGCTCCTCTCCTGCGTTGATATGAACTACTTCTATATATAAACACATAAACAGGAAACAGGATCCCACAGCCTCCCCACATCCAAAAAAACCTCTTCCGTCTTTCTTGTGTCCCATTGAGCTACACGTGCTGCTTTTATTTCTTTACCTCCCAGTCATTTCAGCCATTTGGCCATTTGCAGTGGGGCTGCCATCCCCTGTCTATTATTGCTTCTGGTCACCAATGATTTGCTTGTTTACTAAATCCAATGGCACCCAGTATGAATGAGTTTGTGTGCATGTACACACGAGAATTCATTGTCTTAAAAATAAGTTCATTAGAACGAAATCTGTAACTCAAAGTTACTCAGTGTAACTGCGTGGAGGATACTAACATTTATAAAGCAAATGTATTTCACTGGGCCTAGCTTCCAAGGCCCTGTAGTTTCAGGTATAGACTAACTTTTTAGAATTACACATAGAAATGTTATGCTCGCGAAAGACAAAAAACTTTCCCCAGGCTAAAGTCTCTGTTGTAGATAAAGAATTGTAACACAGCAAAATTGCTGGCTTCAAGGGCAGATGTCCTTGGTGCAGCTAAACCTAATGATTGTTGCCATGAGTTATCTTACTGTTCTTTTCATAACCACCCATGTTCCTTTTCTGTAACTTTCTGGCCTGGAGAATAAATACTGAGAGAGGACCCTGTCAGTGTTAATTTTCTGAGGAATGCCTCTCTCTTGAGGGTTGTGGAAATTAACCCCTTCGGGGCTTCTCACTGCTCAGAAGAAATGGGCTTTGAGTAATCCTTTGTGTCTCCGTCACCCTAGGGGAGAGGTGACATAACTGCATTCAGAGTACAAAGTATATGAACTTTATTTGAGATCAGTATTTATCATGCAAGGCGTGGGGAAAATAGTTGAGTCAGGCTCCCTCCCCCCAGGTCTGGTTGGGGGTCCTGCAGCACATTTCTTGTAAACAAGCTGTGTGTGGGTGGAGTTAGTGTGCATGTGCACCCATGCATCTTTTTAGTTTGTTGCTATTGTGTGTTATTCAGTTTGTGAAGCAGCGCTGGCTGCAGAGCTCATGTCTAAAAATAGAGCATGTTTACTTTGCTGGCAGCTGCTCAGTTTTTTTGGACTTTGCCTTAGCAGTTGAGTTTCTGAGTCTCTCTTTGGACTGCCTCAGCTCTTAGACGTCTGTGCTGAATAAAAACTACTCTTTCTTCAACCAAGGCTCCCAGGACCTTTTTTCTGGTTACCTCGCTCATAGACCTTCATGTGAAGGATTTGTGACCCAGTCTGGACAACGAGCTTGAGGGGTCTGTGAGCTCCTGACCTTGCTTTAGCTCTACACAAGGGTATGTTCAATAATAAGCCATGACTTGAAAACACTGAAAAACTTAGGTTTTAGGCCATGCTGTAAAAGATATTTTTATCTCAATTAGACAAGAGAATTAACTCTAGAGCAATTCCTACCTTATAAATTATGATAGTCTAGAGAAAATTCCTTTTATAATGATTATGTTTGGCTATATAATTACACTTATCAAAAGTGAACCTGTCATAAATTTGAGTGATAGCTGGTTTAAGTCTTTATTGATACTAAGAGATATAAAATTTTACAAACTGAATATGGAATCTTAAAATAGGTAATATAGGTATGTTCTCTTACAAAAAGTAGGGTTTTATGCTTTAAAATTTCCCCTGTACCTAGTTCTAAAGTAATTTTTTCCTTTTGTCCAATCTAATAAACACCATTTCATTGAAATTTAATGGAGTAAGCTGTCAGTTACCAATCCTTAGTGATATTTTTGAATTATCTTCAAAATGATTTTTCAAAATGAAAAGTCAGATGAATCTTCATTCATAATGACTTTCAGATATCAGTGCTCAAAAAAAAAAAAAAAAGGCTATTTTAAAACTAAGCCACAAAATATTTAATATTAATAATTTGGGGGTTCAGCTTGGGGTCCATAGACCTGAACGTGTTAGTGGAATCACCATAATGTCAGTCTACAAACATGGTGGATAGAATGAGAGGTAGCCAGTAAGACAGAGGGGTTGTTAATTTGATCCCTCCTTTATTTGCTCATTAATTCTCTCATTCACGGAGCGAGCTTCAGGAATTATACCCCCCTGTGTGTAGACAAAAAGTGTCCCTTTCCTGAGAAAAGTTTTTTTTTCTTCTTTTCTTTTTTTTTGGTGGTGTGTTCTAAACAACTAAACTAGAGCTTTTTTCATTTATAAAATTTTAGATATTGTTTTTTAATTTGACATACTTATCATTCATATATAGTGAGAACACTTAAAAATCTACTCTCAGACAGATGGCTGGTTGGCTCAGTTGGTTAGCTCCATGGTGTTACAACACCAAGGTCAAAGGGTTCAGATCCCCATACTGGCCAGCCAAGAAAAAAAAAATTAACTCTCTTAGCAACTCTCAAGTATACAATACATTGTTATTAACTATAGTCACCATGTTGTAGGATAGATCTCTTGAACTTATTCCTCCTGTCTAACTGAAGTCTTTTTTTCTTTGACCAATATCATACCAACTCTCTCTCCACTCAGCCACTGCTGACCACCATTCTACTCTCTGCTTCTGAGTTTGACTTTTTTATTTTTATTTTTTTTTCCTTTTTGTCTTTTTTACTGACTGGTACGGGATCTCAACCCTCGGTGTTGCGCCCGCACCGCGCTCAGCCAGTGAGCGGGAACCGGTCTCCACATGGGATCTGAACCCTCGGCGGGAGCGCCGCCGCGCTCCCAAGCGGTGAACCCTCCAGTGCGCCCCTGAGTTTGACTTTTTTAGATTCCACATATAAATGAGATCATGGGTGTCTTTTAAAATTGTGGTAAAATATATATACAACATAAAGTTAACCATTAAAAAAATAATTTGAATAAAAGCTATTTTAATTCAAAGTGATCTACAGAACTATGTTCTAATTATTTACAAAGCAAAAGGTAAGCAAAGATAGTGATAAAATACCTTAAGAGATGTTTATTGTCTATAAGCACTTTCAAATAATCTGCCAGTTTCTTTTGCATGAGTGCAAGATAAAGCCAAGCTCTGCCTCTTCCCACAGCTGTCCTAGAATTCAAACAGAGAATCAAACAGTTGTGGCATAACAATAACAATAAACACAGAGAAAAACACGAATCCAGCCCCCCAATTTCACACATGCGCACACTTGTGAATGTAGACAATACTGTAGAATACTGCAGAATAGCTGCTTTGGGGTGTGGGGGAGGGATGAATGCTGTCTGGGCAGGCGGAGCAGATGGCTCACTGCACATCTCTGAGTACTGTTTTGAGTTTTGTACCATGGGGTGTATTTTTTTTCCCAACACAGAAAGAAAAAATCTTAAACCACAAAAATCTGATTTCTAGACAAATACAATCACATAAAATTTTACATATATTCATAAAATTTCACAGGAAGCCAGGAAATATGAGGTTAGATTTGTGTAATGGATAAACCTTCTTCCAAAAGACTCGTACCGGCCAGCCGCCAAAAAAAAAAGACTAATACAGAACATAATGAGTGCTTGTTAAACTTTTTAAATCTTACATTAAGGCAAATACCACATGATCTCACTCAAGTATAATCTAAAGGAAGTTGATCTCATAGAAGTAAAAAGTAGAACGGTGGTTACCAGAGGCTAGGGAGGGTTGGGGGGAAAGGTGGACAGGGAGAGGTTGGTCAACGGGTACAAAGTTACAGTTAGATAGGAAGAATAAGTTCTGGTGTTCTATTGCACAATAGGGTGACTACATTTAACAATAATGCATATTTCAAAAGAGCTAGAAGAGAGGATTTTGAATATTCTTACCACAAAGAAGTTATAAATTTTTTAGGTGACGGATTGCTAATTACCCCTGATTTGATTATTAAACAACTATTATGTGTCAATTAAAATAAAACTTAAAAACAGTGTTGAAGTCTTATAATATTTATTTCTGTTTTTTTGGTAGCTGGCTGGTTATGGAGACCCCAACCTGTGACCTTAGTTTTATAATACTGCACTCTAACCAACTGAGCTAACTAACCGGTCAGCCCACTCTTGTAAGATTTCTAAGGTATCAGCTCAAAGGTGCAATTTATGTTGTATTTTCAATTGTGATAAAACACACACACAACATAAGGTTCACCATCTTAACCACTTTTAAGCATACAGCTCAGTAGTGTAAAGTACATTCACACTGTTGTGCAACCAATCTCAGCAATACAATTTTGAAAGGGCCTGCCTTAAACATTAAAAAAAAAAAACATTCTCAATTGTAGACCTAAAACTGTTTAAGGAAAAAAAGATTCTGTTCTAAGCAGAGTAACTGCACTTCTAACATACAAGAAAGTGATAAAGGTAATGCTGTAATCAATAATCTGCATAAAAAAAGGAAGCTCTCAGGTCCAAAGACCTTGATGCAAGGGTCAGAATGCACCCCAGGTGATTTTAGAAGCCAGGCTCAGAAGGGTTAATCTAATTTCAACAATAAGAAAGGCTTTGGGACATACCCATACACACAAAATAAATGATATTAAACCAGAGTAAAAAAGGAGAGGAAATAAAGTAGAAAAAAAGATTCATTCTAAGGAAACAATTTAGGATGGACACAAAATGTTCATTTGGGGACGGTCAACACAACACTGTGACAAGAATTTGAAGACTACCAAAAAGCCCCAAAGGAGGGACTAAACAAATCAGCTATGCAACAGAACACTATGTAGCCATTTAAAAAATAATGTTATGAATGAACAGTTGATATGGAAAGAGATTTAAAATCTAATAATATTAAATGGAAAAGCAGCTATAAAACAGTATATGAATACATAGTTTAATACTAAATTTTTATTCTGAATGGGAAATAATACCTCCGCTTAGTTTAAAAACCAGAAAGTATTAAAAGGCACACAGTTGCAGCTCCCTCTCAACACTGTCCTCCACCTTCCCATTCCCCCTTTCCCATACATTAATATACTGTTCTTAGTTTAATTCATTTCCAAAACATTTTTAAGCATGTGAAAAATGTACAAATATAAATTCTTATTTTTCTCCCCTTATTACAAAAAAATTAATGTTGTATATGCTGTTTCAACCCGCTTATTTCACTAAATATCTGTCATCTTAAAATCTTTCATTATCAGTACACAGAGGACATCATTCTTTTTTTTTTTTTTTTTTTTTTTTTTTTTTTTTTTTTTTTTTTTTTTTTACAGCTTTAGTGTTTCATGATTGAACTGCACCATAATTTACTTAGCTTTTTTTTTAAATTTTTATTTTTTATCTAGGCTGGATCTAATCTTCTGCTGTTACAAATAATACTGAGCTAGATAATCCTGTACATGTCATTTTCATGTGTTACATCTGTAGGATAAAATGCCTAGAAGTGGAATTGCTAGTCAAAGTGTAGATGGATTTGTAATGTTGGTGGATAGCATGAAGCTGTCCTCCATGAGAATGAGAATGAGTGCAGTAAGATGCCGTGGTGGTGGTGGTGTGGGAATAAAACACAAAATGAATCTCACCTATTTGTCTGACTATGCATTGAAAGGATCTGGAAGGATACTGACCAAGATATTAATAGTTTTTTTCTGGGTAGTGGGATAATGGAAGTTTTACAATATCTTTCTTTCTTTTGCTTTTTTTTTTTTTTTTTTTTTTTTTTTTTCCGTGTCCGGCATTTTGTCTTTTTCCGTGTCCGGCAACGGGACCGCAACCCTCCGTGTTGCTCGCACGCCTCGCTCAGCCAGTGAGCGGGAACTGGTCTGTATGTGGGATCCGAACCCTCGGGCGGGAGCGCCGCCGCGCTTCCCAAGTGGCGCACTATCCAGTGCGCCACCGGGCTGGCCCATTTCTTTTGCTTGTTTTATTTCCTAATTAAAAATTAAGCAATTAGGAAAATGTTTTTAATTTTCAAAAAAGAGAGAGAAGACTTGTCAATAATAAACTATGATATGAAAACAGTGAAAAACTTGGGGTGACAGCCATGTTATAAAAGATATTTTCATTTCAATTAGATGAGGAAATTAAATTCTTTTTTTTTTTAAAGATGACTGGTAAGGGGATCTTAACCCTTGACTTGGTGTTGTCAGCACCACGTTCTCCCAAGTGAGCCACGGGCCGGCCCTAGATGAGGAAATTAAATTCTTTTTTTTTTTAAAGATGACTGGTAAGGGGATCTTAACCCTTGACTTGGTGTTGTCAGCACCACGTTCTCCCAAGTGAGCCACGGGCCGGCCCTAGATGAGGAAATTAAATTCTTGAGAGATTCCTCCCAGTATGCAAAATTCATCCTGCAAGTTTCAAACCAACTTAAACAATCCTCCATCCCCTCAAGAAAAACCACTAGTCCAAAATGCTGCAGAAATTTTAGAACTTTTGTTAATATTTAATGAATAGTAAAAACACCGCAGCTCTTTATGAAGCAAAATAGCAGCCC
Source organism: Galeopterus variegatus (assembly GCF_000696425.1). Classification (NCBI taxonomy): domain Eukaryota; kingdom Metazoa; phylum Chordata; class Mammalia; order Dermoptera; family Cynocephalidae; genus Galeopterus; species Galeopterus variegatus. Next base: position 85,325 of record NW_007728437.1, on the reverse strand, counting down.
TTTCCCACATGATCCCCAATAAGTCTACTCCTCCAAAGGCACCAAGAATAGAGAAATATTATGTATTTCCTTTTTGGCAGATGGGGTGAGGATTACAATACTTAAGCTTGTCACTTGTTTAGCATCCACAGGATTAATGAGGAAACGTGGTGGATTTAGGTGACAGGGTGCTCTGAGTTAGCATAACAAGACTTCAAAAATGCCTCGTGTGTGCAAATAAAAATAAAGAGGCCTGATTCAAGAGGAGCTGAAAACGTATTAAAGAAAGAAAGAAAGAAGCCTGAGTCCACTCAAATCAGAAAGTACCAGGACACTCTGTCTTGGTGCTTTACTCTTCATGAAGTGGGCTAGTTAGGAAGGGTATGGGAAATTGAACCATATACAGAACAACCAAAGAAACAAGGCCAAAGACTTTGTAGGCTCATAAGAAAGGTCATCAAATAAGTATTTGAAAGGGTGGCATGTACACAAAGCTGTAAACTAATGCGGGGCAGGACCAGAGGGCTGAACTAGGGACAGGGACAGAAAGTTTAAATCCAACCTCAAGAAGAATGCAGAGGGCTTGGCAGCAAAGCAGTTTAGTGGTACTTAAAGGGTTTTATAGTCCAACAGACCTGTGTTCTCTTCTTGGCTGCACCACTCACTTGCCAAGTACCTTGGGCAAGTAACTTAACCACTCTAAATCTCAGTTTCCACACTTGTAAATGAGGATACCAACAGCTACCCTAGAGGATTTTTGTGGAGTATTGATTGAGATAATGAAAAGAAATATCCTCAGCACAATGCCTGGCATATAGCAGGCCCTTGGAGTGGTGGCTGTTATGATCTAAAAATGGAACAGGCTGGTTGTGTAGGAGAAGGGTCAAACAAAGGCTGAACAGTCAAGTCCCTTGTGGGAGACTCTGCAGAGGGTTCTTTTTTATTGGCTCAAGGACCCCTAAGTCCCCTCCTAAATGTGATTTCACAATGATGCCTTATTTGTGCTGTCCAGTTTTTGATTTGGGGCTTATACATAGGGGTCCCAAGGACAAATCCAGACATGGCAAATAATTTATTAGTCCAGGCCTATTCACAAATGCCCCTTGTCCTGGAATCTAAAATCTGCCCAAACTGTATTATTAAAAGAAAACTGCCCAGATGTATCCAAAGCAGTGATTCCAGGAGTATAACAATGACTCCTTTTTTTCCCGCTTTTTGGATGACAATGCCTTTTCAACCTATATGACCTGTGTGGAAAAGCAGGAATCACTGTCCCCATTGTAAAGAAAAGGAAACTGAGGCTCAGAGGGGGGGTAAATCTTGCTCAAGATCATGTGGATAATGAGCAGCAGAGCTGGGACTAAAGTCTAAGTAGAGTGTGGTTCATGCTGCAATTTGCTCCAAATTAGAAAAAGTTTTATCAGCAAGGAATTGAGAAATGGTTAGATACAAAGGAGTTTTTAAAAAACATCAAATTGGTGTAACTACTTCTCACTCACTTTAATTCTGGCAGATTTCTGACACTAGTAGCTATATCTGATGCTTCTGGACAAAGTCTCTCCACCAGCTCCAAAGGACCAAAGAAAGATTTATTTTGGCCAATAAAACTCTTCTTAACTAAAAGGGAAAACAAAAGCGTTATTGTTAAGAACAGTTGCAAAATTTTTCAGGGGCCCACAGTCTCTTTCTCAAATACCTAGCGAAAGCTACAGAACTCTGCTGCTTAATCCTTCTGATTTAGTCCTGGGGACTGGGAGAGGCCAAGTAACAAATTAATTCTCCCTTCCTCTGGTGACAGGGTTTCACTGATATATCTACTATGGTCTTTCTCCAAGTATTTATTGCTCATGGAAAAAAATAGGTGCCCCATATGACCATCTGTGAAATCCTTCCCCCTTTTCCCTCCTGATGTCAAAATCAATGCTTGATCTCTTCAAATCACCACCACCATCTCTCACTTGACCTGCTGTAATAACTTGATCTCCCTGCTCCTAATATTGTCACCTTCCCATCCTTATGATCGGCTAGCTGAAAGCTTTCTTAAAAATGCAAGTTAGGTCATGTTTCTCCTTTGTTTAAAATCATCCAAATACACAAATATTTTTTGTTTTTTTGCTAGGAATGCTTTTGCCCCAAATCTCTACACAGCTGGCTCCTCCTTCTCCTTTAGGTCTCAGCTCACATTTCACCTTCCCAGAAAAACCTTCCCCTCTAACCCTAGCTGAAAAGTTTCTTCCTTGATTCATTGTAATTTAACCCATTTTGTTTCCTTGCATTTATGGCGATTTGTAATTGTTTGTTTCCGTGTTTACTGTCTGTTTTGTCTTCTAGAAGTGTGCTGTTCAAGGCAGTTACTAGCAACATGTTACTGAGCTAGTGCAACTGAGGAACGGAATTGAGATGTGCTGTAAGTGTAAAACACAATAGATTTTTAAGCCTTAGTATAAAAAAGAATGTAAACTATCACATTAATAAGGCCTTTAAATACCGATTATGTGTCAAAATGATAATATTTTGGATATACTGGGTTCAACAAAATATATAATTAAAATTAATTTCACCTGTTTTTTTTTTTTTTCTTTTGAAACGTGGCTGCTAGAATGATACTTCTACTGGACAGCGCTGTTGTAGAATATTGTTTTTCTTGCAGGGGGTGCGCGGGGGGCGGCTGGTTGGTATGGGGATTCCAACCCGTGACCTTGGTGTTATAAGAATGTGCTCTAACCAACAGAATGTCGCTACTTGAGGGTTAGGGGCATTGTCCTGTACACTGCTGTCACCCCAGCACCCAGAATATTTGGCACTGAGCCCAAATTTCCCGGCTCCCGAACGCCCCCTCAGGCTCACCTTTCAGCCCATGTTTGAGGCAGTGTTCCATCACCACAAAGAACTGCTGCAAGGGGGCATGGTCCGCATCCAGGCTGCGGCCCAGGCTCAAGGCAGACTGGAGCAAGACCCTGATGCTGAGTTTCATCATGTGCATCAGGTTGGCACGCTCCTCCATCATCTGGCACTTGGAAGCTGTGGGACAGAAGCAGGGTCAGCTTCGTTAGTGGACTATGTGGTCCGGGGTGGAGAAGGGTGGAGGCCGGGCACTGGACGGTAGACGGGCCAGGCAGGGGGCCAGGCGGTCCGTTCAGAGCGCAGACGTGCTGGCGGACGGATAACTGGGATTCGCAGGCAGCCAGTCCCTGATCCCTGGAGGCCACAGCCCCACCTGGACGGCCTGGGCCTTGTGTCAGAAGAGAGCCAGTCGGCCTCCCGCTCCAGAGAGCGCTCCCAGGCAGCTCCGCGCGTTGCTAGGGCGACAGCTCTACCAAGGATCACCACGATTGGTCTCTCCCACAATCCGCTATTCCACTTTCGACCAATGGAAGGGGATAAACTCCAGGAAGCCCTCCCCAAGTTAAAGGACGTTTGAGGAAGTGTTCCTCCCCCAAGCATTCCTATTGGACGAGCTTAACCCGAGGACACGCCCACGGAGCTCGTGGGCGCCATTTTGCGCTCTCTGCCCGGGTCGGGTGCGGATCCCCACGCTGCCAGGACGGCTTCCTGAGTCTGCTTTTGTCCGACTGTGCCTCCCGGGTAGGTCCTTCCCCTCAGTTCCAGACTCAAATTACTGTTGCCAGCCTTTTCTCCACTACTAGTGGATAATTCTGTTTTACACACACCTTTTTGGGGAAGTAAAACGGTTAGAATCAAATAACAGCTACATTTCCGTTTCAACTCTATTAATAATATCTTGTAGCTTTGAGAGTAAAAAAATTCTGTCTACAATCAATATCGGATATCTGTGACAAGTGCTTATCAAATGTTCCCTCAAACCCAGGAAGCTGGCATCAAGAAATTAAATAAAAATTCTTTTTCCAAAAAAAAAAACCCCCAAAATCAAAAAACGACTGGAACCCAAGGGCTAGGCACACCTAGATGTCTGAAGGAATTCAACTGCCAGATCCTCCAGTTTCACGGGCACTCTTTTCTTCTCCTACTCTGTAGAAGGGCTCTTTATCCCGTCTTCCTCTTGATGCAGTGACTGGCGTGCAGAAAATCCTACCAAACGGAGGTGAATCCTTAAATAACCAGAAGGGTGAAGAGTTTCCAATCTCTCATTGCTTTATTGTCCTTAGTTAAGGAAGCCTGGTCTTGCGGGAGGGGGTGGTCTCTAGTTCTCTCTGCTAGGTATCTTGAATTTAGAAAGATAAAACTGTCCACCCCCTAATATAAATAAATGTAATTATTTTCAGCCAGTCTCAATAATCATCTCTAGGATGTGCCATTAACTTAACGGACATTTTCCATAAATTAAATGAGCCAAAAGTGCAGTTCCAAGTTTTTGATGAAAATGGATTTGAACTATACAATAAACCAAAATTCTTTTGCCAAAAAATACTGTATTAGTAAAGGTATAAAGAAATAAGCAATATTTATTTATTTTTAAAAGATGACTAGTAAGGGGATCTTAACCCTTGAGCTGGTGGTGTCAGCACCACTCTCTCCCAAATGAGCTAACCGGCCATCCGTACATAGGAACCCGTGGCCCTGGTGTTATCAACACAACGCTCGCTCTCCCGAGTGAGCCACAGGCGGGGGCCCTGAAATAAGCAACATTTAGATGTAACCAACCATTTTGAGTATCTGGGTTAAACTGAACACCTAAGTGAAAGAATAACAAGTATATTTATCATTTGATAAGTCTTGGTAAAGCCTTTTTTGGGGCAACTTACCATAAATTGAGAAATTTCTTTAATATGACTAGATTGCATACTTTTGCAAGTTGGTGATTTTCAATTGTTTGAACAAAAATAAAGGAACAAAAAATAATTTTTGATATTAGAACAATGTGATTTGGGGCACATAGCTTGGCAGGGGTTCAAAGATGAGCAACACTGCTATAACAAAACTCCGTTTCCATTAAAATTGATGCTGAATTCTATCACGTTAACAGTAAATCATATACATTCATCTATAGATACATGCTAATGATAAAAACCAACACTGTCCAGCTCGAGATGCAATTTAAGAAAAATTTATTTATGTAGATACAAAATTATATTTATGTTCCTTTTATCAACATAACATTAATAATTTTAATGGTAATTCATTCCAGAAGAAACAGTTTTTTTTTTTTTCTTTTTGTCTTTTTTTACTGACCGGTAACGGGATTGCAACCCTCGGTGTTGCGCCCGCACCTCGCTCAGCCAGTGA
>NW_007728437.1:73391-79739 GCF_000696425.1 Galeopterus variegatus | reverse complement strand
GCAACGGATCGCAACCCTCAGTGTTGCCCCCGTACTGGACCGGGGACCGGCAACGGGACCGCAACCCTCGGTGTTGCTCCCGCGCCTCGCTCAGCCAGTGAGTGGGAACCGGTCTGTATATGGGATCCGAACCCCCGGGTGGGAGCGCCGCCGTGCTTCTCAAGCGGCGCACTATCCATTGCGCCACCGGGCCGACCAGAAACAGTTTTTATACAAAGTTTTAATCACACAAAAATTTATTAAATTTAAACTTATTTACCTATTTTTTATAAGACATATGACAGGATGACCAATAACGTCTTTAAAACATATAAATCTATTACATTAAGATAAGATTCTGTGGCAGAAGTGGAATGGAAATTCAAGTTCAAAAAAATAAAAGGGAAAACGAAAAATTCAAATAGTAAATAACTTGCTATTTATTTTTAAGATGGGTGGAGGTGCATATCAAATCATTAAGGTATTTAATACACTTCAAAGAATCATGTACAGTTTTAAAAGTCAATATTTATTTATTTTAAAAATGTATCATTAAAAAGTCAATTATTTACAATAAACTGGAAAATGTATGTGAGCAACTTAAAAATCATGACAAAGAATTTTTTGTTCACTTTAAAAGTTGGAGACTTTTTTTAGGGGGTCATGTGAACAAAAAATGTAAAGACCAGTGTTTCAGGCAATCAGAGCTGGGTGGCACTGGCTCTTACCACTGTTGCTTGGAGCATGGCAGTGTTTTGCGGCCATTTCATTCATCCCCTGCTGTTAGTTACTTATTCCCATTTCTACTCAATTTAGAGAGTCATGGAAAATTAGAGCTGGAACAATTTTTTAGCCGTTCCATCTCTCAATTTTACTAGCTTTGTGACCTTGGCCGACCTGTTCACATCTTTCAGCTTCATTAATAACTGCTCAACACAACTCACAGACTATCGCAAAGTTCTACACTTACTGAATTGCCAAATAAATGGTCTGATCTGAGATCTCAGATTTAACTACTGTATAGGTGCCAGGCCTGTATCACAAATGCATGAAGCTGTTCAGAGGATGAGCTGGAGAGAACATGCCCAATTTCAAGAGGGCTCTAGGGACTTTTTGTTGTTGAGTTCTTAATTACAGACGAGTGATAAGATTCTTTATAAATTTGAGTGTTAGTTTTGAGTAGCCCTTTGGTGTCTTGAAAGATCTTATAATATATTATGGTACTATCCAGTACTGATAGGAATAAAAATGTTTTTACGCTTTCCTAATTTTCGGAAATTTTCACTTATCTCAATGGCTAACTTCAGGAGTTAAGCAATGTGAAGAGGGAAAAGTTATTGTGCGCCACCTTGGAAGGAGCTGCACTAGTTGTGCAGGAGTCTTTTGATACATGGAAATAAAATTTGCGATGGAAGAGAACAGAGAAAGGCATAATACAGAATACTGACTGAATGACACATATGTATATCTAAATAATTTAAAAATGAAAGGATGCCTTCTTCAGTGAGTACCCATATGCAAGACATTGTACTTGGCATGTTAACTCTTATGAACATGTATGTTCTGTTACTCATCCTTTAGAAAGCATCCCTCTAAAAGGCAAGATGTAGTGCCTTTTTTGTATATCATCCTGTTTGTGTGAAAACAGCATAAGTGTGTTGGAGTAAGCAGGACTGAAGCCATGTTGGGACCTAAAACTGTCTGGGCTATAGGAAAATTTTTAAAAAAGAGTTTTTTCTTAGCATGTATTTCTTTGAGTTCCTTCTTTTCCCATGGTTATTTGATAGTTTGAACTTTGGTTATGGGGCAAGCTGACATTATTTAAATATAAATGTAAAGTTGTTTTCCAGTCAGCCTGGAGCTGCACACTTGCCATGAGACCCATACTATCCAGGCCCTGAGAAACCAAGGAAGATATCGATAAAGGTATGCTGACTCCATCCTGAATCAAATCAAAATCCAGCAAGACCCTAAGATAACATCAAAGATGGGAACAGAAACCTGACAGAGCCTTGGCAAGCCTTTGCACCTGGCTCCTTGCATGGAGCCTCCACAGCTCACACCCCCCTTCCTACTGTTTTTCACTTCCCATGTTCCATTTCCTCAGTCCCTTCTATAAAACCCCCTCAGTAAATCTAAGTCTTTGAGATGGTTTTAGTCTGGCCATTCTCCTGGTTTACGGGAGAGATGGGTAGCCTAACAACTACTCTCCTCAGGTCACTGGTATTCCTGAATTAAAGCTGACTTCCTATTCCACCAACATTTGACTTTTGGGTTGTTTTTTGTTTGGGGCAGGCAGCCAGACTTGGGTTCCAGATCAAGAGGAGAGAGGGAAGCATATGTCCTACATGCAAGCACACTGGGAAGGATACAGCAGTACTGGGGACAATTTCTAGGACGGAGGACTTACTGTACACTTTTTTTTTTCTTAACCACGTCCATTTATTACCTTTTAAAAAATCCCCATGGGCTGGCCAGTTAGCTCACTTGGTTAGAGTATGGTGCTAACACCAAGGTCAAGATTTGAAATCCTGTACTGACCAGCCACCAAAAACAAACAAAAAATTAAAAAATCCCCCCAAAACCAAACAAGACAACTATGGACAATGCAATCACTGTGGTACCAGACACCACGTAGGATGATATTTTAAAATGAATATTCAAAACGTCCCACAACATTCCATTGCATTTTACTTTGACCTCTATCACTAAAAAGTTACCTGGCAAGAGTGCTGCTCACATTCAATCTCTGCTTCTAAACTTTTGAAAAACTTCCCTGTTCTCACTGCTCATGTAAGCAGACCAATGGGAAAAGAGACAGATTGGATGATCCTGATCCTGGCTGAAATGGTGGCCACTGTCTTTCTCCCAAACTGCTTTTCTGCTGCCCAGGGCCCACTGCCTTCCCCCACCTTTGCTCCTGTCCTACCTGATGACTTCAAATCCTGGTGACTTTCGGGAATCAGCCGCACAGCTCATCCCAGCAGTTTCCCAGATTTCAGCCTTTTGTAAGCCATGTTCACAATTTTTGTCAGATTGAATGACAGTTATTTACTTAATAATACTTTATTTATATTGACTAAATAAAAAAGTCCATGTAGTATATAATGACATTTTACCTATAAAGTTATTAAAGAGAGAAGCAGTGAGGTATTGTGACTAAGAGCATGGGCTCGAGAGGAAGACTGTTTTGGTTGAAGTTCTGGCTCTGCTGCTTCTAAGGAACTTGGTCAACTTACTTAACTTTATTTACTTATTTTAAAATTTTTATTGGATCCTAATTGATTATATGTATTTTTGGGATTCAATGTTGACATATGTTGATCAAATCAATATTACTAGTATATATATTGTTACAAATTGTACTTACTCTTTATGTCCCTTGTCCAATCTTTCCCTATTCCCCCCTCCCTCTCCTCTCCCACCACTGATGACCCTAGATTTCTTCTCTCCTTCTGAAAGAGTAATGGTTACCCTGTTGATTTGTTGCCTAGATGATCTGTCCAATGCTGAGAGGTGTGTTCAGGTCCCCCAATATTATCATAGAGCAGATGCTTCTTCTGTCACTTTGGAATGGGTTTTGTGGAGAGAGACATCCTCTTCTTTTCTTTGGTCTCCGCTGGTGATTCTCCTTGTGTCAATGCACTCCAGTGGCTGGTGGACCATCTGCATGGTGGTTGTGACATCTAGCCACTTTTGCGGCAGCTGTGGTTATTGTGGTGGCTGTAGTGGGGCACCCACATGGAAGTGATGATTTTGGCATGATACTTGGCACTGGCAGTGTGTCTGGTTGTGGGAGGGGGGGGGTCTGGTCTGTGCTCCATGCCTCAGGTCCCTGGGCGGGATCCGAGGTGCTGGCTGTGTGCCCTGATGTGGGCAGGGGGGTCTGGTCCCCAACTCCATGCCTCAGGTCCCCTGGAGGGCCCCGAGGTACTGTTGGTGTGCCTGGGCTGGAACTAATGTTTTGTCAGTTGCTTACTTATAAAATGGGGGAACTTCCTGTGGGAACCAGTACTTGAGCTGTGTGCTTGAGCTAAATTGCTGCTTTGCTGCTGTTTCCCTAGGGAAGGCTTTTTGTGCAGCTTAGGGTTTAATGGTTGACCTTATAGGTATTCCGGCTCTCCAGAGACCCGGGGCACCTGGGTTGTGTAGAAACTCTGATTTGGTCCTGAGTCTTTTCATCAAACTGTACCCTATGCAATTCTATATTCCTGACAAGTCTCCTCTGAGTGGTTCTGTGCTGACTGGGGTACGGATTGGTTGTCCTTGCTGTGTCCCAGTGTTCTCCCAGTGGGCCCGTCTCCCCCACTGCCCATGCTGCAAACACTTCCCATGGGATGGGCCGTGTGCCAGTCCCTTGAGATGACTCACTGGCCTCTGAATTGCTTTTTTTTTTAGTTGTTGTGGCTCCTTGCTCCTGTGTGGGTCCATGGGAACCCTATTAGTGGTCTTGCTGTCCTGGGGGCCACCAAGGCCCTCTTCTCCCCTGCTGCCTCCAAGTAACTCCATCTGAAGGGAACAGTTGTGGCTTTTGCTGGCTCCTGTTCCGTGCACTCAGCAGCTCCAGCCTTAAAGTGGCCATGGCCTGAAATGTTCCGAGCAGTTTTTTCTTTCTCTTATCGTGGCTTCTCCTGCCTTCTTGAACTCCGTAGGTCTCTCCTCTTCCCCTGAGCTCTAGCGGTCCCAGCTTGGCTGTTGTTGCTTTTTTATAGTTGTAAATTGGTTGATTTGTGGGAGAGAGTGATGCTGGGGACTGTCTATTCTGCCATCTTGACTGGAATCCTACTTCTCTTTAATTCAGTTCCACATTTTATAAAACAGGATGATAATGGTACCTATCACTTGGGGCTGGTTACATAATTTGTGAGGCCCAGTGCAAAATTCTGGGCCTGGACCAAAGCACAGAAGCCAATCTCCACTTTTCATGGCCCTAATGGGTTGCAACTTCCCTGCAAGGATGGGTAGGTGAGAGGCCACTGTCCTGAGATTCAAAGGGCGTGATCCCAACCTTCACTGGGCCAACCCAGTTTGCAGAGGGGGTCAAGGACGGGTAGAAAGAAGTCCCAGGGCAGCCTAAGTGAGCAGGGAAGGCTGAGAACGTGTCCCAGGAAGGCAGTGGAAAGTGGGACCACACATGAGCCCAGTTCCAAGGCTCCTTTATCCCACTGGACATCACTTAAAAAACACTAATTCAAAGACAAAATTAAGAATTTCAAGCATGGGGCACTTCTGAGTGCCAGGCCCTTTTGACTATGCTGATCAAAGCCTGCATTGATTGCAAACCTATGAAGCCAGTCCTCCTACCTTAGATCTGTACATGTACTCATTCATTCATTTATTTACTTATTTTGGCAGCTGGCCAGTATGGCGATCTGTACCTTTGATATTGGTGTTATAACACCATGCTCTAACCAACTGACCTAACCACTCAGACCTTATTCATTCATTTAATAATCACAGTAATTTAGTATTAAATGAATTAATATACATGTACAGATCTAAGACTAATGCCCGGCACCTACTAAGCACAATGTAAGTGTTGTTCATATCACTATCATAAACGGAAAACGGGTATTTTTCAAATTTGTTCAACAAATACTTTTTATTTATTTAGTTTTTGGCGGCTGGCCGGTATGGGGAACTGAACCCTTTGACCTTGGTGTTATAACACTGTGCTCTAACCAAATGATTAACTGTCCAGCCCCTCAACAAATATTATTCTATGCTAGGCATTGACACATTTTATTTATCAATGAACAGCTAACATTTATTATTTGTTTATGTGCCACGAATGATCTAAGAGGCCTCCAGGACTGACTGTTGATGAGTATACAATCAGACATCCTCTGACGCCTGGAAAAGTCTCCAGAAAAGGTGTTAAGCTGGTGGGAAGTAGATTCCCCAGTTGAGGAAATTCCCTCACTACTATTTCCCATTGCCAGCATCTTAAAATGAGTCAGCTGTTAAACTTTGATCTACTCATTAATCCTTCTTGACCACTGAAAATCTGACAGTTCACTATTCTGGGGTAAGTGCTGACATCTACAGCAAATGTACCAGTGGATGGGAGGGAATCAAGAAACCTTAAAGGCACACTAAAATGCTTCTGAGAAAACACTACAGTCTTTAGCCAGCTCTGTCCCACAGCACTTTCTATGAAGATGGAAATGTTCTGTATCGGACTATCCAATATAGTAGACACTAGCCACAAGCACTCTACTGAGCACTTAAAATGTGGCCGCTGGGACCGAGGAACTCAATTTTAATTCAATTTAAAATTATTCAATTTCAATTTGTAATTCAACTGAAAAGTTAAAAATTGAGGCATTCAATTTTTTTTTTTTTTTTTTTTTTTTTTTTTTTTCCCCC
>NW_007728437.1:71650-72522 GCF_000696425.1 Galeopterus variegatus | reverse complement strand
TATGTGGGATCCGAACCCTCGGACGGGAGCGCCGCCGCGCTTCCCAAGCGGCGCACTATCCAGTGCGCCACCGGGCCGACCGAGGCATTCAATTTTTAATTGAATATTAATTAATTTTAAATTTAAACATTACATGTGGCTAGTGGCTACGGTAGTGGACAGCACAGCTCTAAATATTTGGCTTTAGAGGGGTAAGTCAAAATCCTAATATAATTACTGAATGTTTCCATTCTTCTCACTGATATGCTGAAACTCTATTCTAGATTACAAGAGTTGAAAAGGACTTTAAGAGGTCATTGGGTGATCAAAGAAATCCCCACTTTACACGCCGGGAAATGTGCGTTGGAGGGGCGGTGGCTCGTCCACATCACACAGCGAGCTGGTGGGAGGGCTCAGGGGGAACCAAAACCTCCTGACTTGGTGCTTTCACTTCACCGTGATTCCGGGATGCGCTGTTGACACCTGGAGGAGGTGTGAGAAGGACTAGCATTGAGATTTTAAAGCCAGCGAACAATACTGGCTTCATTTCTTAAGTGTTTTAAAAATTAATACAGACGACTTACGACTACATTCGTACATTTTCTTAACCTAAAGTCAATCAGTAAGAATAATGCTCCTGTCCTGGGAGCACGATTAGAAATGCAGGGTTACGGGCGGTAGCCGCCCAACCTCAGGCCCTCCGATCCCCCGCATTCCTCTTGGTTTGGCTGCACCGTATGAAGAAAACAGACGAGTAGCGAGGCGGGCAAACAGGTTGTTTTCACAACTCGTCTAACTAGCTGAGCAGCTCACACACCCTCACCAGCCCGGCTCCCACCGCGACCCGGGCCGCGGTGACCGGCCAGCCGGAGCCTACCTGCGCGCGCCGCGCC
>NW_007728437.1:66308-71391 GCF_000696425.1 Galeopterus variegatus | reverse complement strand
CGCCCAGCCCCGCGGCCGCGCGCAGCGCGCTCCCGCAGCTCGCCGACAAGTTCCCCGTGGCCCTTCGCGCCAGGGTCAGGATGGGCGCCGACCAGCCCTCGGCCGCCGTCCGCTGCCTCGCCGCGCTCCGCAGCTCGCCCGGGCCCGGCAGCTGGCTGCGGTCCACGATCTCGAACCCGTCTCCCGGCTCCGGCTCCCGCCCCGGCTCGGGGTCCTGCCCTGGCTCCCGCCCCGCTGGGTAGCCGTCTTCCCGGTCGGCCATCTTGGCCGCATCACGTGGCCCGGAGGGCGGGCGCCCGACGTCGTGTGGGCGCGGTGCCGGCGGGCGCTGTCGGGCCCTCGTCGCTGTTCTTCTCTTGTTCGCTGTGTTCTTTCTCCTCAGCACCCGCTTTGAGTTTCTTTCACTTAGAACAGATTCGGGAAAGTACAAATCATAATATAAGAAACACCCATATTCCCAGCCGGCGGGAAGACTCGTTTGCACTGGCGGTTCCTCTTGAACCTTCTCCCAGGACCTTTGTGCACCTAGCCTGGTGCCTAACAGGCGACCCCCCGCTTTTCGTTTTCTTTCTGACACTATTTTTGCTTTATAATTTTCATTTCGTACTTTGTATTTTCTGCTTTGTCATTTTTCTGCAGCAATCATCAACAAATCCTAAAAGGGCGGCTAAGGAAACTTTGGGACAGGTAAGGCAGGAGAGAAGGATTTTTTTTTTTTTTTAATGGAATGAGTAGGACAGCTTGGCAAGGAAGAGTGCACAGTGGTGAACTGGGAATCAGAAGATCTGGATTCTGCTGTTGATTAGTTAAGTGGGCTAACCCCCTTTATTAAATTAGATTTTGCAGTAAGGACCACGCGGCTGATGTTCAAGGTAACCGGCTCTCGGGTCCAACTGCGGCTTGGGCAAGTCACTCTGCACTTTTACGGAGTTGTTCAGTCTGTTTCCTCTCTTGGAAAGGAAGAGAATTTGATTAAATAGAAATCAAACTTCTCTAGCACTTGACACTTTGTAAAGAGAGGCACATGGGACACATCAAACCAGCAGAACTGTTTTGTTTCACTCCAAGTGTTTAAAAACTCTTTAAAAGTTGTTGCACTTTAGAAATATTTAGAAATCAAATAGATATTTAGAAATTAAAAGATTTCACATGAAAATCTGGATTTCAACCGCCTTTTGAGTCACTGTGAGACAGCAAGGCTAGGCCTGTAAACCAAACTGACTTCTTTACCTGCAGAGGACACTTTTTTACTTTTCCACTCCTCAGTCATGAGACCTCCCCAGGGCATACAGTTACCCCAATGACCCACCCTGATAAACTGAGAAGCTACTACCCCCCTTATGAATAAGTCTATCTCCTCTTAATAAAGCGTTGCTTGCTTTACTGCTGGGTAATTGTTCATTTCTATGACTTTGTGACCCAAGAGCCTAATTTGGTAACAACTGGAAGATTTGGCAACTCAGGGTATATTCCCTGATGGCAACGAGCTGTTGGAGGGGGCGATGGCTGCTACTTTAGAAGTGCAGCTACTCTGCATCTCACTCTTGGTCCAGCTCACTTCAGTAGATTTCATGATCCCTGAAGGCCATTTGTTCCCAGTGGCGTGGTACTACTTCACAGGGGAGTGTTTTGGGAGTTTGTGGGCATGGTGTTTGAGTTGTCACAATGATTGAGGGTATGCTACTAGTCTTTACTGGGGTAGGGTGGACAGGGATGAAGATGGTCTGGAATAACAAAGATTTGTCCCTCATCTTTCATGCCTTCCCAATGCTACTGTATATTTATGTAGGTAAAACACTTGTTTATAATAAGCAGAGCCTGGAACCTTAATTCCATTTTGCATGAAAGCGTAAACTCTTTTTTTTGGAACAGTTTTAATATTGTATCAGGCTAGGTTATTCTTCAGTAACAAATAACCCCCAAATCTTGGTGGCTTAACATAACAGTTTGTTTGTCCTCATGCTAGATGTCTATGCAGATGGAGGGAGTGCTCTGTTTACTTCATTGTAGTTTCTCAGGACCCAGGCTGTTGGAGGCTCCATCGCTTGGAGCAGAGTTTTGCATCAGCATTAAATGCTGAAGTGACTGACAAACTCCACTTTTTGCACATTTTGTTGGTGAAAGCAAATCACATGGCCTTCTAACTTCCAGGGAATTGGGAAGTTCAGTCGCACTAGTGTCTCAGAGAAGGAGAACTGAAAATATTGATTTGCAGTATGACTACCATAAATGTATACTGAATTTTCTCAGAATGCAGTTAAGTTGATTTGTTTAGAATCTAAGCACTATTAACCATTTTAGAAAATCAGGTCACCTAAGACAATGCTGCTTTTGGAATTCAAGTCATCAACACAGTACCTGATCAATCAGCATTTGTACTATCATAATCATGGTGATTCACATAGGGTGCAAATGTCCGGCTACATTATTTCTTTTAGTAGTAGTTGTGCCTCATTTATATATTGAAATACATATTATATGTTTATACCTTATATTACAATTAGGACATTATATGAATGTTTTGAAATTTTGAGTGTTGGTAGGTTTGTTATCTGTGAATTTCATTTCAGGATAGTAAGTGGGACATTATAAAATATGTATTATAGGGCTGGCCCGGTGGCGCACTGGAGAGTGCGCTGCTTGGGAGCGCGGCGGCGCTCCTGCTGAGGGTTCGGATCCCATGTGGAGACCGGTTCCCGCTCACTGGCTGAGGGCGGTGCGGGCACAACACCGAGGGTTGCGATCCCGTTGCCGGTCAGTAAAAAAGACAAAAAAAGGAAAAAAAATAAAAAATAAAAAATAAAATATGTATTATAAAAGGGAATGATAGGCCTGATAGGGTAAGCAATTGATTTTTCACATAATTATCTTAATTCTCCTAGCAACAAACAGCAATTCTAAATTCTTTCAAGTTTTGTTTTAAATGAGAGCAACTTTGGAAGATATTTGGTAAGAGGGGTTTTAGTGGGAAGAATTTGATGATTATTTGAGGTGCAAATAATAAAATTTAAAAAACACTGAAACATGTAATTCTCTATAATTTTCCATATACTTGTGCTATAATAATTAAAAAAATCCCTCCCTTGGAACATGTGGCCCAATTTGCCCCTCCCCCCCAAACTTTTTTTAACAATTGCCCTCTGGTTGTTTCCTCCTTCAGTCCTTTTCTTCTCTCTCCCTGGGACCTGTTTTTTGTACCATGGGTTTCACCTGTATTTTTTCTTATGCCTTTGGTACTCTTGCTTTTAACAAATACCTGGAACTGGGTAATTTTGTAAGAAAACAAAATTTGTTGTTTACTGTTTTGGAGTCTGGGAAGCCCAAAGCCCAGGAAGAACATCTGGTAAGGTGACTCCATAGCAGTGTAGGGTGTTACATGGCAGAATGGCAGGGCAGAGAGAGAAAACTCCTCATGCACTCACCTTTTCAAGCTCTCAGAACCACACCCACAACCCACATCAAACCATCAATTTATTAATCCATTCACTGTGGCATGGTCCTCACAATGTAATCACCTCGCCAAGGCCCCACCTTTCGATTATCATAATAGGATTTTCCACCCTCAACAGTAGTTTGAGGGGACATTCAATCTACAGCATTCCACCCCTGGCCCCTCAAAACTCATGTCCTTTTCACAAACAAATATATTTATTTTATCCCCAAAGTCTTAACTTGTTTGAGATTTTGAACATTTCAGCTCAAAAGTCCAAAGTCTAAAGTCCCGTCTGTGAAATCGAAACCAGTTATCTACTTCCAAGATACAATGGTGGGACAAACATAGGGTACATATCCCATTTAAAAAGGGAGAAATAGGCCAAAAGAAAGGGGTAACAGTCCTAAGCAAGTCTGAAACCCAGCAGGACAGGCATCAAATCTCAGAGCTGGCAAATCATGTACCTTGACTCCATGTTTGGCATCCTCTACATGCTGAAAGTGGGGGTTGGATCTCCAAGTCCTTGGGCAGCTCCACACCTATGGCTTTCCTGGTCTCAGGCAATGCTTTAGCTCTCCCAGGCTGGTGTTGCATGCTGGTAGCTCTACAGTTCTGGGGTCTCTATGGAAGTCCTGCTCTCATGGTTCCACTAGACATGGCACTGATGAGGTTTCTCTGCTGCAACTCTGACCCCATGTTTCCTCTTGGCATTGGTTCTATGTTGTGACTCCATCCCTGTGACATATCTCTTCCTGAGCCCCCTGCTTTCCCATACATCCTTGAAATTGGGGTGGAGACTCCCAAGGCTTCATAGATCTGGCATTCTGTGAGCCTGCAGACCTAATACCACATGGATGCTGCCAAGGCGTAAGGCTTGTATTTGCCAAAGCTGTGGCTTCAGCCATACCTGGCACCAATTTAGCCACAGCTGGAGCAGCCAAAGCAGCTAGGGTGCTAGTGCTGAAAGCAGCTTCCAAGGTGGCTTGGAAGCTGTGGCTCTGGGCAGTGAGCCTGTGGAGGGTGCCGCAGGCCTGTTCCTAGAGACCATTCTGTCTCGTTAGGCCTCTGGGCCTGTAATGGAAGAGGCAGCCTCGAAGATCTCTGAAATGATTTCAAGGCCCTTTTTTCCTTCTCTTGATAATCTCTTTCTTTTGTACTAATCTCCTTAGCAAATGGTTGCTGGGCTACACCCTTGTTTTCATGGCCAGCCTAAAAATTTTCCTATTTTTTGCCCTCTCCTTTCTTTTGAATTATAAATTCTGGCTTTATCTCATGCCTTTTCTGCCATAACCCAGCATAGGCTATTGCAAGTAGCCATGTAGCTTCCTTAATGCTTTGCTGCTTAGAAATTTCTTCTGCCAAATACTCTAGGTCAGCATCTTGAAGTTTAACATTCCATAAAACTTTTGGACATGAACAGAATGCAGCCAAGTTCCTTGCAAATTCATAACTAGGGTGATCTTTGCCCCAGTTTCCAATAAGCTTCTTCTAATTTTTATGTGAGACTTCCTCAGAATGGTCTTTATAGTCCATATTTCCACAAACATTCTAGTCACCACCATTTAACCAGTCTCTAAAACATTCCAAACCTTCCCTGGTTTTCTTGTCTTCTTTTTTTTTTTTTTTTTTTTTTTTTTTTTTTTTTTTTTT
>NW_007728437.1:53098-66030 GCF_000696425.1 Galeopterus variegatus | reverse complement strand
TCAGCACCGCACTCTCCCGAGTGAGCCACCGGGCCGGCCCGGTTTTCTTGTCTTCTAAACTCCCACCAGCAGCTGGGCTTTTTCTAGCCTGCTCCTTCAAATTCTTCCATCCTCTCCTCATCATTCAGTTCCAAAACTGCTATCCACATTTTCAAAAATCTGTTAGAAACAACACCCCACTCCTGGTACCAATTTTCTTTATTAGTCTGTTTCTGTTGCTTATAACAAAATACCTGGAACTGTGTAATTTATAAGAGGACAAAATTTATTACTTATAGTTTTGGAGGCTGGGAAGTCCAAAGTCCAGGGAACACCTATGGTGAAGGCCTTGTTGGTGGTGACAGTGATGTGGGGATCTTCCATGGCAGAATGGTGTAGCAGAGAGAGAGAGAGAACT
The DNA here is from genome assembly GCF_000696425.1 of Galeopterus variegatus. Classification (NCBI taxonomy): domain Eukaryota; kingdom Metazoa; phylum Chordata; class Mammalia; order Dermoptera; family Cynocephalidae; genus Galeopterus; species Galeopterus variegatus. Next base: position 65,633 of record NW_007728437.1, on the reverse strand, counting down.
CCTCATGCACTCTCCTTTTAAAGCCCCCAGAACCCACAACACCATTAAGACATAAATTTATTAATCCATTCACAATGGCATGGTCCTTACAATCCAATCACCTCTTCAAGGCTCCACCTTTCAATTACCATAATAGGATTCCCCACCCTCAACAGTTACAGTGGGAATTAAGCCTCAATGAGTTTGGGGGGATATTCAATCTACAGCAACCTATCAGCTACCTCATTCAGAGTGTGATTCTGCCCTCTGCCTATGCCCATCAATCTCTCTTTTCTTTTCCATCTTTTGAGGATTTTTACCAAATTTCATAGATCCTGTCTCTCAAATCTGGCCCTGCTCCTTATTCCTCAGTGCTGATGCCCACATTAATTCTCACCTTGTCTTTGCAGTCACTAGCTGGGATGTCTCCTTGTGTCTTGGGGCTTCCCATCCCCTGTTCTGCATTCTCTTTTTGTTTTTTTTTTTTTTTCCTTTTTGTCTTTTTTTGTGACCAGCAACAGATCGCAACCCTCAGTGTCGCGCCCGTACCAGACCGGGACTGGCAACGGGATCGCAACCCTCGGTGTTGCGCCCGCACCTCGCTCAGCCAGTGAGCGGCCGGTCTGTATGTGGGATCTGAACCCTCAGCGGGAGCGCCACCGCGCTCCCAAGCGGCGCACTGTAGCAGTGTGCCACCGGGCTGGCCCTGCATTCTCTTTTTGACACCAAAGCCTGAGGACTTTCTAAGACCCACCTCCCGTATTTTCACCTTCCTGCTTACAAATCTCCTGTTGCTTTCCACATCACAGGTGGCTTTGTCTTGTCCAGGTGCTGCAGTTGCAGATTACTCATTTTCTACTTGGTATGCAAAAAAAAAAAAAAAAAAAAATTTAATTGTGAAGCACCTGGGGTAGTTTGGGTGACTTGCCTGAGCTAAAAGGGATATCCAAAAGATGGGGCTACAGTGACCACCACCAGGCCACTGCTGGAAGCACCCCAGGCTCCCAAGCCAGGGCTGAGGGCCTCAGCCATGCCCCCGACATCCACATCCAGCCTAGCAAGGACCACCCGGCTGCCACCAGAAAGGCCCTGGGCTCCTGAGCTGGGGTAGGGGGGCCTAGGTCCTCAGCCATGTCTCCCTGATGTCCTCATCCAGCCCAGCCACAATTGAGCCACAGCTGGAAGCCCCCTGAGCTTCTCTGCTGGAATGATGGTGGTGCCACGGGCCTCAACCATGCCCCCCTTCCCCCTTACTTGTCCTCCCACCCTATCTTCTTCCCCCTTCCTTTCTCCCCCTCCATCCCAACTGCTCCACAACAACATCTTGGAATGTAATAACAATAATAATAATAACAAATAAATAAATTACAACCCCCCACCCCAACTTCACTGGTCTTGTGGGTTGGCCACATTGGTTGAGAGTGGCCTAGGGCTTTGCTGACTTTATTTCACATATACAAATTTTACAGTTGGGTTGGTATTTTATACTCTAGGAGATTCTCACTCTCTGGACATAGTTGATACCCTGGTGCCAGGAACAGGTGATTAAAGTAAAATCACTTTTCTGAATTTTGTGATGTGAAGTACTCATCATTGGTTATGAAGTGTTTTTGCCAAAAATGTTTGCCTATGGACATATCAAGCCTTTGAAGCAGCACCGTCCAATAGAACCTTCTGAGATGATGGAAAGGTAGCCGCTAGCCACAGGAGGCTAATGAGCACTTGAAATGTAGTTCACAGGACTGAGGAAGTGAATTTTTACTTCAATTAAGTTAACTTAAATTTATGTGTGGCGACCGGCTACTGTATTAGACAGCACAGCTGTAGATCTAACTTCCAGTTTATAGGGAATGTAGAGGAGAAAGGAAGAAGTTAAAACAGCACTTGAGGGCTGGCCGGACACCCGCTTGGTTAGAGCATGGCCATACTGGCTAGCCACCAAAAAACCCCAAACAAACGAAAACCAGCACCTGTAGTAAACAATGAGACACCCAGAAAGGGCAGCATCCTACTGGACCTCAGGCCTAAGAGATATAACCCTGATTAGACTGAAAACCTGCTGGGAAAGATTTTTTTTAATTGGGGAAATTAGTTTTTCTTTTCCTTTTTTTTTTTTTGGTGGCTGGATGGTACAGAGCTCTGAACCCTTGACCTTGGTGTTATCAGCACCACACTCTACTGACTGAGCTAACCAGCCAGCTCTAACTGGGGAAATTTGAATATAGACGGGATATTAGATGATATTATGGAATTACTGTTAATTTTTAAAAGTGTGATAATGGATTGTGGTTATGTAGGAAAATGCCTTTATAAATTAGAGTTGCATTAGATATTAAGCGGTAAGACGTCATGATGTTTATAATTTACATTAAAATAATTCAGCAAAATAAAACAGGTGGTGCAAATATGGCAAGAGGTTGACAGTTTTTTTTTTTTGTCTTTTTGTCTTTTTTCCGTGTCCGGCAACGGATCGCAACCCTCAGTGTTGCCCCCGTACCGGACCGGGGACCGGCAACGGGATCGCAAGCCTCGGTGTTGCTCCCGCGCCTCGCTCAGCCAGTGAGCGGGAACCGGTCTGTATGTGGGATCTGAACCCTCGGACGGGAGCGCCGCCGCGCTTCCCAAGCGGCGCACTATCCAGTGCGCCACCGGGCCGGCCCGAGGTTGACAATTTTTAAATCTAGGTAACAAGTATAAGCGAGTTCGTGTCTATTCTATTTCTCTGAATGTCTGAGTTTTCATAATAAAAGGAAAAAGATATATAAAAAAGTGAATCCATGTGAAACAGGAGCCAATATTTCATAAACAGTGAAAGAACATTAAAAAGCCTTGAGATTTTATTTTGAATAATAAAGACAAAATTTATGAAAATAAATATTTTATCTTATATTTAACAAATTTTAGAATGTATTTTCAACCGTGTGATAATTTTTAGAATGAATAAGGAGTAAATAAGTATTGATTATTTTTGCAGTATTTTTCTGGAAAATTACATGACATAAAGATATAGCATCATTCATTTCATATCTGACTCACCATGGAGTCAGAAAAAGGGTCCAGAAATACTTAGGCTTCATCTTTTTCCTCAAAGACCTCTTTAATTCTTTGATAGTCAAATCATACCTTTTTTTTTTTTTCTGATCAGTAAGGAGATCGCAACCCTCGGCACAGTGTGGTCTGCACCATGCTCAGCCAGTGAGTGCACCGGCCATCCCTATATAGGATCAGAAAATGAGGCCTTGGCGCTAACAGCACTGCACTCTCCTGAGTGAGCCACAGGGCTGGCCCCAAATCATACCTTTTTTACGGTGGCTAGATTTTCATTTTATTTGTATCTCTTTGGATATAGCTCGTACTCAAGAGCATTGGCCAAAAGTGGTGAAATAATGATCACATTTATCATACTGTTCACCATGCACCTCTTTAGTAGAGTCAAAAAGAAAAAGGTCTATACTGAAGGCCGACATAGTCAGGGAGGGATTTGGTGCTGGTGTGGAAGATAAGGCTGGTGGATGCAATCAGGTTAAAGGTTGCACCCATTCTTTGGCGGCTATTTTGTGCTTATTGTGTGCAAAATGGCTCCGTCACGTCCAAGATCCATCAGACATTACACAGAATGGAACAGCAAAAACACGTATGGTTGGTTGAAAACACACTCAAAAGCCACGTTTGTGACTTCGAAGGGACAAAAAGCATTTCCCATGCCATTCACCATGCTATTTTTGTGGGATGTCTCACAGAAAAAAAATAAGCCAATTTATGACATTGTTAGTCTACATGAGCCTATCTAAGCTCACTCTTCACTTTAAATACGAGATTTAAATTATTATTGTTTAAAAACCATTCTACTTTGGGCCGGCCCGGTGGCGCACTGCTACAGTGCACCGCTTGGGAAGTGCGGTGGCGCTCCCGCCGAGGGTTCAGATCCCACATACAGACCGGCCGCTCACTGGCTGAGCGAGGTGCGGGAGCAACACCGAGGGGTGCGATCCCGTAGCCGGTCCCGGTCCGGTTCCGGGTGCGACACTGAGGGTTGCGATCCGTTGCCGGTCATGAAAAAAGACAAAAAGGAAAAAAAAAAAAAAACCATTCTACTTTGAAGCTCCTATTGAGTTGTCAGCACTGATTTTCTTTTCTTCAATTCTTGACTGGCCCATAACTCTGCAGACCTCATGTGACAGAGGCTTTGTGTGGGAATTGAACAGGGGTTGAGCATCACTTTTGTTTACTCTGTGAAATCTTGCATCGTGTGCAAGTTTCACTGTCCAAATGATTTGCATCTGAAAATGGGTGAGACTAGGTTGCCATTGGTGAGATATGTGGGGAATTATGCTTTGGGTTTCAGCAGGGAGTGAACTTTGAGTAGGGCTGATTTAGTAAGTGGTTAACTCAAGAGTAAATATTTTATCATTATGAAGGCTTTTGCTTCTCTAAATGGCCTTGTAACTGCAGGGACTTGGGTTAAATATCCTCAGATAACGGGGACCCTCTCTATTTGGAATTTAGAACTTTATCCTTTTAAAAAAATTTTTTGTGGCTGGCTGGTATGGGGATCCCAAACCTTGACCTCAGTGTTATAACAAGGCACTCTAACCGACTGAGCTAATGGGCCAGCCTGAATTTAGAATTTTAGAGCTGTTGTGATGGTTATAACTAAACGGGGTGTAGGTGCTGTTGCTGAGATGGCATCAAACTATGAGTTATTTTATGAAAATGATCTTGTATTCATTCAAAAATAGATAGGTCCTTTGCAAGAAAGTTAACCTGAGAGATTGAAAAATGTGTCCCTGATAGAGCTGTCATTATTAATATCAGCTGAGTGACCTGTCCTTTCCCTGCTTAACATTTCACAGTGGCCACAGGGTAGCAGAGAGGACCAAGTTCAGTTGAACTCACGCTTTAGGAGGGAATCCCAGGAATCAGCAGGACCAGGAAGGCAGGCTCAAAGCCCCTGCCAGTGGTTTCTAAAACAACATACTTTCTGATTGGTAACTCTTTTCTATGACAGGCCATATAAATTTGTCTAGATCTCCCTTCTGCCTCACAATATTTTACAACAAAAAATTTCAAGCGTAGAGTATGACATTTTACCATATCCATTTATCATTCCTGAGTCCCTCCATTCATTGATCTTATTTTTTATGTTTTTCAAAAAAAATTCCAGACCCTAATACTTTTTATTAACTTAAAAGACTTTTTATTTAGAGATAATTTCAATCCTACAGAAACGTTACAAGAATTAAGTTAGCACAAAGTACACCTGTATACCCTTCACCTCCATTCACCTATAGTTCACATTTCATTCCATTTTTTCATTACATTTTTCCCTGAACTTTTTGAAGGTAAATTACATATATCACGGTCCTATACCCTTAGATCCTTCAGTATATAACATTTTTTAAAAAAAATTATATTTACGTTTTATTGTATTAAAGTAATACATGAAATATGTGACTCATTGGTTAGGACTTGAAAAACTTTGTTTTATAGAGACTATTCTCTATTTTTTTGTTATTTTTCAGCTTTATTAAGGTTTAATACACAAATAAAAATTGTATATATTCATGGTATACAATGCAATATTTTGATATCTGTGTACATTGTGAAATGGTTAAGTCACGCTAATTAACATATACATCACCTCACATACTTATTTTTTTTTTGTGGTGAGAATGTGTATGATCTACTCTCTTAGCAATTTTTTAAGTATACATTTTTTTAAAGTAAATACTCAGTATACATTATTAACGACAGTCGCCATGCTGTACAATAGATCTCCAGAACTTATTCCTCCTGTCGAACTGAAACTCTGTACCTTTGACCAACATCTTCCCATTTCCCATCCCCCATGGTCCTCTCCTTCCTGTCCAGTTCCTGGTAACTACCATCCTACTGTCTGCTTCTATGAATTTGACTTTTTTAGATTCCACATATAAGGGAGGTCATGCAGTACTTGTCTTTCTTTGCCTGACTTATTTCATTTAGCACAATGTCTTCTAGGTTAATACATATTGTCACACTGACAGGATTCCCTTCTTTTTTATTTATTTATTTATTTATTTATTTATTTTTTAAAAGGATGACCGGTAAGGGGATCTTAACCTTTGACTTGGTGTTGTCAGCACCACGCTCAGCCAGTGAGCAAACCGGCCATCCCTATATGGGATCCGATCCTGTGGCCTTGGTGTTATCAGCACCACACTCTCCCGAGTGAGCCACGGGCCGGCCCTAGGATTCCCTTCCTTTTAAAGGTTGAATGGTATTCCATTGTGTATGTATACCACATTTTCTCATTGTGTATGTATACCACATTTTCTTTATCTGTACATCTGTTGATGGACACGTAGGTTCATTCCATATCTTAGGTACTGTGAATAATGCTGCAGTGAACATGGAAATGCAGATATCTCTTTGACATGTTGATTTCCTTTCCTTTGGAAATACACCCAGTTGTGGGATTGCTGGATTATACGGTAGTTCTATTTTTAATTTTTGGGGGAACCTCCATGCTGTCTTCTGTAATGTCTGTACTAATTTACAATCCTACCAACAGCAGCATCTTAACATATTTCTTGAGAACTGGGATATTCTCTTACATAACCATGGTAAAGTTCTCAACTTCAGTAATTTAACATTGACATATACTTTTAATTTATCTCACATTTGTATCCAATTTATATTTAAAAAAATGATTATATTGCATTGCATTGTATGAAACTGTCTTCATTTATACCCAATTCCCTAGTATTAGGTATGTGGGTAATTTCCTAATTTTCATTATTCTTTTTTTTTTTTTTTTTTTTGTCTTTTTGTCTTTTTTCCGTGTCCGGCAACGGATCGCAACCCTCAGTGTTGCCCCCATACCGGACCAAGGACCGGCAACGGGATCGCAGCCCTCGGTGTTGCTCCCGCGCCTCGCTCAGCCAGTGAGCGGGAACCGGTCTGTATGTGGGATCCGAACCCTCGGGCGGGAGCGCCGCTGCGCTTCCCAAGCGGCGCACTATCCAGTGCGCCACTGGGCCGGCCCATAATTTTCATTTTCTAAACAACACTATATCTTTGTATACTTATCTCCTTAGAATAACTTTCTAGGAGTGGAGTTACTGGGTCAAAATGTATTGACATTTAAAAAAATATATTGATTTGCAGTATATTGCTAAGAGAGGATTTGTACACTTCTACCAACAAGTTGTAAGCATCTTCCATTTTCTCCATTTTCCAAACACTAGATATTATTAACCTTTTAAAAGTAGGGCCAATCTGACAAGCAAGAAATATCTCATTTTAATTTGCATTTCTTTCACACACTGCAACTGTGCACCCAGTTCCATTCCCCCTTCTATTCTGCTAATGGAACTCTGATTTTGTAAGGAATTTCAGCCTTAGGTGAGATACCGACATTTGCAACCTCTCCGGAAACCTACGGTGCCACGTGACATAGTTCTGACCAATCAGCTGCAAACAGAATGTGTTGGGGCTTCTGGGAAGTCTTTAGTTTTTTCCGATAGATGAGTAAATATATCTGATGATCCATGTCCTTTTTCCTTTCTTCTTGCCTTGAATGTAGATGATGCCTGGAGTTAGGGCAGCCATTATGTCATCCTAGGGTGACAAGCATGAGGGAATGTTCAAAGTAAATAATCCTATTTGTTTAAGCCACAGTAAATCTCTTACTTGCAGCTGGAAGTATTCCTAAGTGATGTATCTGGTGAGGCTGAACTTCATTTTGTGTGCCAGTCGGTGCAGTGTGCATCCTGCTGTCTTATAGTCCTAGGTTTGCCTATCAGGCTCCTCTCTACAGAGGAAGCTCCTTGAGAAAAAGAACTACCAGACAATATTATGCACTTCTGTGTTGCAGAGTCCAGGATGAATATTTACTTTTCCAAGGTTATTTCCTGGTCATTTTCAGGTCATTTCCTGAACCAATGTTCTCAAACTATTTTTTCTTTTTATTTCTTTACAGAACCAGAAATTCTCACTCTCTAAGGCTGTGCCTCCTAATCTTTTTCACATCACGTCCACATTGCGCATAATAATATTTGTATAACACAGCATTGTAAATGGACAGAGACTGCTCATTGCAGAGGTACCAGTTTGGGAGTCTGGCTTCTCCAAACTTTACCCAGTCATCCCTGGACCAAGGGCATCAATATCTCTGCACAGCTTATAGCCCAATAGCCACAGTAGTCGGGAAGCTCTGCTCTGTGGAGAGTTGAAGACTTGCGTACTTCCCAGTGAAGAACATCGTGGATGCCTTTAAATTCATGCCCGTAGAACAGACACAACTGTGTAACAATTGTAAATGTTTGGCTGCCACCTAGTGGTCTAAATTGGATTTGAGTTTCTAACCATTCAGGATTCGATAGTTTCCATCCTTCCATCCATCCATCCTCTATTCATCCATCTTCCCCATCTCCCCTCCTCTGTCCGTCCTCCTGTCCATCCACCCACCTATCCATCCATCCATTCGTATTCCTTTTTTCCCATCCGCTTATCCTTATACATCCTTCAATCTGTTCATATCCATTCTCCTGTCCATCCTGGTGTACAAGGCCCTATGCTATCTGGCACCTGCCAATCTTCCTGATCCCATTTCATATTATTATATATGGATTTGTTAAGTTCCACATGATTTCTTCCTGTTTCTTAAACAACCAAGCTTGTCTGTTGCTTTGTGTTGCTTTGCCCCCCGTGGATTTTTCACCCCACTTCCCCTGGGTGACGGAGACGCAAGGGATTACACAAAGCCCATCTCTTCTGAGCAGTGAGAGGCCCCAAAGTGGTTAATCTCCCACAGGAACCCTCAAGCAAGAGGGGTCCCTTCCTTGGGGAATTAACCCCGAATTGGGGTTCTCTTCCTGCATTTATTTTCCAGACCAGAAAGTTACAGGAAGAGAGCAAAGGTGGGGTTATAGTCTAACAGTATAGGCTGGTAACGTTCAGTGAAACAAGCAGATGACATTCCAGTAAGGCTATCAACACAAGCTTGATCTTAGCAAACCTTCCTTCTCCCTCTAGCAGTTTCTCAGTATCTTTACATAACGATCAGTAACTAGTCTGTCTTTGAGCCAGCAACCTGCTGTGCTACAATTCTTTATCTTACACCAGAGACTTAGAGCCTGAGGAGAATTTCCAGTCCTCCGCAAGGTCAATATTTGAAACTGTAAGACTTTGTAAAACCAGGCCCTGTGAAGTACATATGCTTTATAGTATATTCCACACTTGTCTTAGCATGACTGGCTTTTTATCATCATTCATTTCCAATCTTTCCAGAAAGAAAGACTTTCCCTAACCATTCTAAAATATGAGTGTAAAGAAAGATTTGTGTTATCTTTTAATTTCACTTAATTCCTCTCAACCTCCAGTCCCTCTTTGTCACTTTGCCCAGTTTTATTTCACTCATAGTATTTATCACTTCCTAATATTTTCCTGTTGGGGTTTTATTTGATATTGTCTTCCTCCTTCTACAAGAACATAGCTTGGAGGGAAGCTTGTCTCTCTTGTTCACTGCTGTATGCCCAGTACTCAGACAAACTACCCCAAATGTTAGTGAGTTTAAACACAACATTTATTTCATGATCACACTGCACAATCTTGGGTTGGCAGAGTTGCTCTGCACTCTTCTCTCTTAGAGACCTGGCTGGCCGAGCCTCCACCCTCTGGAATTTCCTTTTTCACCTCTGCAGGAGGAAGAGAACAGGGGGTTTCTCCCCAAAGTGACTCAAACCCCTTCTGCTCATATTTCACTGATGGGAGTGGACACATGGCCATGCCTAAGTTCAAGGGGGTGGAGAAAGGCAATCCCACTATGCATCTAGAAGAAGAACCAGAATTGGAGGTGACCAAGGCTTGTGACTTCTACTTTGGTTAGACAGACCCACTAAGCACCATGAGGAGGCTTGGTTGGAAGGGAGGACAGAGTGCACAAATCTTTATTTTAAAACCTCAGATGATAACTTACCTCAAATAAAAAATTACTAAAATTATGGGGCTGGCCAGTTAGCTCAGTAGATTAGAGTGCAGCCTTGTGACATCAAGGTCAAGAGTTTGGATACTCATAGTGGCCACCTGCCAAAAGAAAAAATTACTAAAATGGGCTGGCTGGTTAGATCACTTGGTAGAGTGTGGTGCTGATAACACCAAGGTCAAGGGTTCAGATCCCCATTGCCCAAAAAAAAAAAAAAAAAAAAAAAAAAACTCATAGTGGCCACCTGCCAAAAGAAAAAATTACTAAAATGGGCTGGCTGGTTAGATCACTTGGTAGAGTGTGGTGCTGATAACACCAAGGTCAAGGGTTCAGATCCCCATTGCCCAAAAAAAAAAAAAAAAAAAAAGAAAAACCAACCCCCCTCAAATTACTAAAATTAAGGATTTCTAGTTGACTGTATTCCTTTTCTTTCTTTCTTTCTTTCTTTTTTTTTTAAATTGTGGTAAGAACACTTAAGACACAAGATCTACCCTCTTAACAAATCCTTGAGTGTAAGATACAGTATTGTTCACTATAGGCACAATGTTGTACAAGAGACCTGGAGAATTTATTCATCCTGTATAACCAAAACTTTATATCCATTGAATAACAACTCCCCACTTTCCCTCCCCCCAGCCTCTGGAAACCACCATTTTACTCTCTGCTTCTATGAGTTTGACTATTTTAGATAAGTGGAATTATGCAGTATTTATCCTTCAGTGACTGGCTTATTTCTCTTAGCATAATGTCAAACTCCATCCATAATGTCAATGTCCATCCATGTTGTCACAGATGGCAGGATTTCCTTCTTTTTAAAGGCTGAATAGGGGCCGGCCCGGTGGCGTGCTGCTACAGTGCGCCGCTTGGGAGCGCGGTGGCGCCTCCCGCCGAGGGTTCGGATCCCACATACAGACCAGTTCCCGCTCACTGGCTGAATGAGGTGTGGGCGCAGCGCCGAGGGTTGCGATCCCGTTGCTGGTCCCGGTCCGGTATGGGCGCAACAATGAGGGTTGTGATCCGTTGCCGGACACGAAAAAAGACAAAAAGGAAAAAATAAAAATAAAAAAATAAAGGCTGAATAGTATTGTATTGTATGTATATACCACATTTTCTCTTTCTATTCCTCTGTTAATAGACATTTAGGTTGTTTCCACATCTTGGTTATTGTGAATAATGCTGCAGTGAACTTGGGAGTGCAAATATCTCTTCGAAAACCTAATTTCAATTCTTTTGGATAAATACCCAGAAGGAGGATTGCTGGATCATATGGCAGTTCTCGTTTTAATTTTTTTGAGAAGTATCCACAGTGTTTTCCAAGGCTGGCTGGTTAGCTCAGTTGGTTAGAGCATGGTGTTGTAACACAAGTTCAAGGGTTTGGATCCCTGTACTGAGTAGCCACCACCAAAAATAAAAAAGGCAAGTTGCACAAGGATAAGTACAGTACGAGCAGAGTGTTTTCCATTTTCGATTCCCACTGACACTATCCAAGTGTTCCCTTTCGTCCACATCCTTGCCAACACTTGCTGTTTCTTGTCTTTTTGACAATAGCCATCCTAACAGGTGGGAGGTGATATCTCATTGTGGTTTTGATTTGCATTTCCCTGCACTTGAGTTGCATTTCCTGATGATGTTGAGCAACTCTTCATATATACCTGTTGGCCATTTGTATGTCTTCTTTGGAGAAATGCCTATTCAAGTCCTTTGCCCATTAAAAAAAAAATTTTTTTAAAGTTTTTTGCTATTGAGTTGTAATAGCAAACAATAATTCCTTCCTTCTTATTGCTGAGTAGTATTTCATTGTATGGAGATACCAAACTCGTTTCTCCATTTGTCCTGTTGACAAATACTTGGGTTGTTTCCAGTTTTTGGCTATTGCAAATAAATGCAGTTTGAGAAATTCTAGTAATTTGAATACTGTTTCCCTTTAGTAACGTCCTTTTTGTGTATGCGCAGCTGTTTTATTTATTTATTTATTAGTTATTTTTTGGCAGCTGGCCAGTATGGGGATCCGAATCCTTGATCTTTGGTGCTAACACCATGCTGTAGCCAGCTGAGCTAACTGGCCAGCCTCTGTAGCAGCTTTAAATTTTTTTGTCTTTGATTTTCAGCAATTTGATTATGACATTTCTGGCTATGAATTTCTTTGGGTTTATGCTGCTTGGGTTCAATGAGAGTCTTGAATCTATAAATTTATGTCTTTCTCCAAATTTCAGTTATTATTTCCTCAAATACTCTTTTAGCAGTGTATGCTTTCTCCTCTCCTGTAATCTTGATGACATAAAATGTTAGCCCTTTAGGTATTGTCTCACAGGTCCCTGAAGCTCTGTTTGTCTTCGTAAATCTTTTTAGTTTATGCTCTTCGGATTGGATAGCACCCGTTGATCTATCTTCAAGTTCACAGACTGTTTTATTTCTTCTAGAGTCTGCTCTTGAGCTCATCCAGTGAATTTTCATTTCAGTGATTTTATATATATATATATACATATATACATATATACATATATACATATATATACATATATATACATATATATACATATATATACATACATACATATATATATATATATATATATATATATATATATA
>NW_007728437.1:11224-52098 GCF_000696425.1 Galeopterus variegatus | reverse complement strand
TATATATATATATATATATATATATATATATATTTAAAAGATGACTGGTAAGGGGATCTTAACCCTTGACTTGGTGTTGTCAGCACCACCTTCTTCCAAGTGAGCTAACTGGCCATCCCTATATAGGGATCTGAACCTGTGCCCTTGTATTCAGTTCTAGGATTTGTGCAGCCTTTGATTCCAGACCAGGAGATATCAGAGGGAAAGGTCCCCAAGCAATTCACTGCAAATCATTTGTACTTTGAGTTCTGGTTTCCTTCTCTAGTCTGCCTGCTACCATTTATTTTTCAGAGCCCTCGGAGAGCTGCTTCAAGAATTCTGTTCAAAGTTTCTAGTACATTCGGTGGGAGAGACAGAGTAGACTGTGCTTACTCCATCGCGCTTAAAACCAGATCTCTTAATTGTTTCTAAGATTTAAGACATTTTAAGTTGATTTAAATTTTTTTTTGGTGGGAGGCTTTGTTTGAATAAACTAGTAAGCTGTTACTAGAATCAGAATATTTTGGAGTAAGTCTATCAATTTCCTTAATAAATCGAGTTGTAATTTTAAGGGGATTGCATTAAATTTATAGGTCAATTTGAGGGATATCTTGCCATGTTTCTCCATTTATTCAGATAATCTTTTATATCCTTTAAAGGGTGTTTAAATTTTTTCATGCATGTCGCCCCAACGTCTGCATCCATACCAGTGACCACTGAGCCACTGCTGGAAGTGCATGGAGCTCCTGAGCCGGGGCGGTAGGGGACCGGGTCCTCAGCCATGTCCTCTCCCATGTCCACATACAGCCTAGTGATGACCACTGAAGGGCCCTGGGCTCCTTGGGGTGGGGTGGGGCCAAGGGCTTCAGATCCCCCCTGCATCCACATCCAGCCTAGCAACAGAGCCACTGCTGGAAGCCCCCTGGACTTCCCTGTTGGAAGGATGGGGGTGCCACTGGTCCTCGACTTTGCCCCACTCCTTCCTCCTCCTCCCACCCTATTCCCCACCACCTTCCCCTTTCCCCTTCCCCCCAACTGCTCTGCAACATCATAGAATGTTAAAAAAAATTATTATAAATAAATAAATTAAAAAAATTTTTTTCCATGGTGGTTTTGTACATATTGGTTAAATTAATTTTATAAATAGTTTTTATATATACAAATATATTTGCCATTGTGTATGGTATCCTATTGAAATTAATTTTGTGTTGGTTAATGCTAGTGTGAACAAATGTAATTTTTTTTTCTTGCAGCTGGCTGGTGCAGGGATCTAAACCTTTAACCTTGGTGTTATAACACTGCACTCTAACGAACTGAGTTAACCTAATGTAATGAATTTTTATATATTGATTTTATATCTAGGAAAATAACTAAATTCTTCCATTGGTTCTAATTGTTTTGGCTGTTTCTTTCTAGGGAGGTGGTAACATCATCTTCAAATTATGACAGTTTTATCTCTTATCTTCCAGTCCTTACCCTTTATAGCTCTCGCTTTCCTTATGGCATTGGCCCCGACAGTGCAGTTCTAGGTTAAACCATATGAAGGGTTCCAGCCAGCCACTGAAAAAAGAGAGAAAATAATAAAGAAAATCAGAAGTTTGAGGTAAAGGATTCAGATTCCCCCCCCCCTTTTTAAAATAGATTTTCTAATGTTGAAAAATTTGTATATTCAAGTTGTACTTGATTTTATTTATATATATATAAATTTATACGGCATGATAGTTTATTTTCAAAAACTATACTGCACTGATGGGGATGACCAGCATACAGATTATGAGGATTTCTCTCTTATTTTTGTATACTGAAATGTTTTGATAGGACCAAGAATGTTAGAGAAATAAAGGTCTCAGATAAAATATGATATATTAAACAAATATACATAGTTTGATTCTGTTATCTATATATATATATATATATTTTTTTTGTCTTTTGTCTTTTTTCCGTGTCTGGCAACGGATCGCAACCCTCAGTGTTGCCCCCGTACCGGACCGGGGACCGGCAACGGGATTGCAACCCTTGGTGTTGCTCCCACGCCTCGCTCAGCCAGTGAGTGGGAACCGGTCTGTATGTGGGATCTGAACCCTCGGGCGGGAGCGCCGCCGCGCTTCCCAAGCGGCGCACTGCAGCAGTGCGCCACCGGGCCGGCCCCTGTTATCTATATATTTTTATATCTATGATCATAAGTAAAAGGGTCTTAGGCCGGCCCGTGGCTCACTCGGTAGAGTGCGGTGCTCATAACACCAAGGCCACGGGTTCGGATCCTATATAGGGATGGCTGGTTTGCTCACTAGCTGAGCGTGGTGCTGACAACACCAAGCCAAGGGTTGAGATCCCCTTACCGGTCATCTTTAAAAAAAAAAAAAAAAAAGCAAAGGCTATTTATGGGTGCAAAAAGGTTGTTATCTTTATCTAATTTGAGAATTAAAAATTCTAGTCTCATAAAATGAACTGCGTAATTTTTATACTTTTTCTATTTTCTTTTTTTTTGTGGCTGGGCGGTGTGGGGATCCAGTCCTGTGACCTTTGTGTTACAAGGATGGGCTCTAACCAGCTGTGCTAACCAGTCAGCTAATCTTTTCTATTTTCTAGTGCAGTATTGTCCAATAGAAATATAATGCAAGCAATACATGTGATTTAAAGTTTTCTAGTAGCCACTTGAAAAACGGGAAATTAATTTTAATAGTATGTTTATTTAATCTCATATTTCCAAAATATTATCATTTCAACCTGTCATCAACATAAAAATGATGAATGAAACATTTAACCTTTTTTTTTTTTGTTAAGTTTTTGAAATCTGGTGGGTATTTTATACTGATAGCACTTCTCAAT
This sequence comes from Galeopterus variegatus, assembly GCF_000696425.1. Classification (NCBI taxonomy): domain Eukaryota; kingdom Metazoa; phylum Chordata; class Mammalia; order Dermoptera; family Cynocephalidae; genus Galeopterus; species Galeopterus variegatus. The sequence goes on along the minus strand of NW_007728437.1, from coordinate 49,290 downwards.
TCAGACACTAACTTTTCATAAGAAATACAGGATTTATAGTTAGATTTCAAAAAATTTACAATTAGGCCGGCCCGTGGCTCACTCGGTAGAGTGCGGTGCTCATAACACCAAGGCCACGGGTTCGGATCCTATATAGGGATGGCTGGTTTGCTCACTAGCTGAGCGTGGTGCTGACAACACCAAGCCAAGGGTTGAGATCCCCTTACCGGTCATCTTTTTAAAAAAAAAAAACAAAAACAAAAACAAAAAATTTACAATTGAAAAAGTAGATTCACATTCCCTAATTGTTTCAAACATATGTAAAAGTTTTCTAATAGGTACATCCATAGGCTACAAACTTATGATTCCATGTATGTGACATTCTGGAAAAAGGCAAAACTACAGGGACAAAGAACAGATAAGGGTGGCCGAGGGTTGGGGGTGGACGAAGAGTTTAGAAAAAGAAGTAAGCATGAGGGAAGTTTTGGGGGTGAGAGAACAGTTTTGTATCCTGATTATGGTCTTCGTTATACAACTCTATGCATTTATCAAAACTCACAGAACCGTGTACCAAAAGTAGTGAATTTAACTTCATGTTTAAAAAAAAAAAAGGATTCTACAACTGAGTAAGTTTAACAAACGCTGAACTTAACAACATTGAAAAGGTTTTCTGGTTCTGGTCAAGATGGCCAAATAGATGGGCCCCAGTGTCACTCTCTCCCACAAATCAACCAAATTTACAACTATAAAAATGTAACATCAGCCAAGCTGGGGCCGCTGGAGCTCAGGGGAAAAGGAGGAGAGACCTACAGAGTTCAGGAAGGTGGGAGAAACCACGATGAGAAAGAAAAAGCTGCTCTTAGCATTTCAGGCAGCGGCTGCTTTAAGGCTTGAGCTGCTGAGCACATGGAGCAGGAGCCGGCAGAAGCTGCAGCTGTGCCCTTCAGATGGAGTTACTTGGAGGCGGCAGGAGAGAAGAGGGCCTTGGTGGCCCCCAGGACAGCAAGACCACTGATAGGGTTCCCGTGGACCCACACGGGAGCGAGGAGCCAGAACAACTGAAAAAAGAGAGCCATTCAGAGGCCGGTGAGTCATCACAAGGGACCAGTGCAGGGCCCGTCCCATGGGAAGTGTTTGGAGCATGGGCGGTGGGTGAGATAGGAACACCAGGAGAACACTGGGACACAGCAAGGACAGCTGACCTGCCCCCCAATCAGCACAGGACCACTCAGAGGAGAATGGTCAGGAATGCAGAATTGCATGGGGTGCAGTTTGATGAAAAAAAACAGGCCCAGATCAGAGATTCCACAGCACACAGATCCACCAGGTCTCTGGAGAGCCAGAAGTACCTATAATATCAACCATTAAACCCTGAGCTACACAAAAACCTTCCCTAGGGAAACAGCAGCAAAGCGGCAATTTAAACAACCACACACTCAAGTACTAGTTCCACAGGAAGTTCCCCCGTGTTAGAAGCAAAGGACAAAAAATTAGTTCTGGCCCAGGCACACCACCAGCATCTTGAGGCCTGCCTGGGAACTGGAGGCTCGGATCCGGGGACCCACTCCCACTTCCAGGCAAACTGTGCCAGCGCCTCGGGGCCAGCACGGGGACCCGAGGCATGGAGAAGGGGACTGGACCTCTCTCCCACAACCAGGCACACCTAGCCAGCACTTTGAGGCCTGCCCAGGGACCCAGGGCATGGAGAAGGGGACCAGACCACCCTCCTACAACCAGGCACACCGTGCCAGTGCCTCGGGGCCCACCCAGGGACCTGGGGCATGGAGAAGGGGACAGGACCCCCCTCCCACAACCAGGTACATTGAGCCAGCTCCTTGGGTCTCACCCGGTGACCCGAGGCATGGAGAAGGGGACCGGACACATCTCCCACAACCAGGCACATGGTGCCAGTGACTTGGGGCCTGCCCAGGGACCAGAGGCATAGAGGAGGGGACCAGACACACCCCACAACCAGGCATACCACCAGTGCCAAGGAGCATGCCAAAAACAGCACCTCCATGTGGATGGCCCACGACAGCCACCACAATAACCATGGCTGCTGCGAAAGAGACTAGACACCACAACCACCATGCAAATGGTCTGCCAACCACTGGAGTGCATTCACACAGGGAGAGTCACCAGCAGAGTCAAAGAAAAAAAGACGTCTCTTTCCACAAAACCCGTTTCAGAGTGACAGAAGAAGCATCTGCTCTATGATAATATTGGGGGACCTGATCACATCTCTCAGCATTGGACAGATCATCAAGGCAACAAATTAACAGAGTAACCATTATTCTTTCAGAAGGAGAGAAGAAATCTACGGTAATTAGAGGGGGGAGTGGGAGGAAATGGGGGAAGGGGAGAGATTAGACAAGAGGCATAAAGAATAATTACAATTTGTAACAATACATATGCTAGTAATATTGATTTGATCAACATATCTCAATGTTCAACCCCCAAAATATGTATAATAGATTTTGATTCAATAAATAAATTTAAAAAAAAAAGAAAAGAAAGGGTTTTCCAGCAATGAAATTAGGTATCAATTGTCCAATTAAACTTAAAATTAATTAAAATGAAATAAAATTAAAAATTCAGTTCCCTGGTGGTGTTAGTTATTTTTTAAAGGCTGACAGGCACATGTGGGGTAGTGGCTACTGTATTGGATAGTGCAGTTCTAGAAGGACTGGTGCAAGAGAAGAACTAATTCTGCCTTGCAGGTTCGGAAGAACTCACCTGTAAAATAACTGGGCCAGGGTCAGACCTTTTTTTTTTTAACCTTTTGGTCTGGTCTTGGGTAGTAGGAGGTCTTTGACTACATTTCAATTAAAAAAATAATTATCGATCTATTCGAGTTATCTTTTCGTCTTGTGCAATTTTGTTCTAAATTTTGTCTGTGAATTTGTCCATTTTATTTAGGTTTAAAATTATTAGCATTTTATAATTTTTAAATAACCGTCAGCCTTACTAGTCTTTTCTATTACCTTTTCACATGCAGTTATCATTATTATATTCACCTTTCTCATGTCTTTGGATTTGGTTTGTTCTTTTCCAACTGTCTACGTTGAATTCTTATCTCATTTATTTTTAACATTTTTTATTTCCCAAAAAATGTATTTAGAGTTGAGTCCCACAGATTTTGACGTCTCTATGATTCAGTTTTAAATATTTCTTAATTTGCTTTCTACTAAGAGTTAATTAGAATACATTATTTACTTTCTAATCTTTCTTTGTTTCTTTCTCTCTTTCTTTTCCCCTCCCTCCCTTCCTTCCTTTTCTTCCTTCCCACTATGGTTGGAGAACATAGTCAGTAGGATACTGGATTTTTGGAATAACCAAATCTTCCTTTAAGGTTTAAATGTTAAACCTTCCTTTTTTTTTTTTTTTTTTTTTCCTTTTTGTCTCTTTTTTCATGACCGGTAACGGGATCGCAACCCTTGGTGTCGCGCCCGCACCGCGACCGGCAATGGGATCGCAACCCTCAGTGTCGCGCCCTCACCGTGCTCAGCCAGTGAGCGGACCGGTCTCTATATGGGATTCGAACCCTCGGCGGGAGCGCTGCACTCTACCGAGTGCACCACCAGGCCGGCCCTTAAACCTTCCTTTAAGGTTTAAATATTAAGTAAGTCTTGTAAGTGTTCTGAGTGTGTTTAAAAATATTAATACGGGGCCAGCCCCATGGCTCACTCGGGAGAGTGCGGCACTGGTAGCACTGAGGCCGTGGGTTCGGATCCTATATAGGGATGGCCAGTGTGCTCACTGGCTGAGCGTGGTGCAGACCACACCAAGCTGAGGATTGTGATCCCCTTACCGGTCAACCCCCCCCCAAAAAAAACCAAAACCCCAAAAAAACCAACAACAACAACAACAAAAAACAAAGCCAAAATATTAATACGATTCTCTGTTGATTGTGGATATACACACACACACATATATACATACATAAGGGTTTCAACAAGTTCATAGAAAAATACAATTACAGGATAATACAAATCTTTCTATGAACTTTTGTGGGGTTTTTTTGCCAGCTGGCCAGTCTAGGGATCTGAATTTCCATGAATTTTCTGATGTTCCGTCCTATGTATGATATTGTGCAGGTCTTTCATGTCTCTGCTTATTTTTTATCTGCTTGGTTTATTGGTTTCTGAGAGAGGTGTGTTAAAATTATTGATTTAGCTATTATTTCCTGCAGTTCTATCAGTTTCTGAGAAGGTATACTAACATTATTGATTTATTTCTCCTAGAAGTTCTTCCAGTTGTGGCTTTCCACAACTTGAGACACTATATTTAAAGGCATATATGTCTGTGTGGATACACACACACACAAAGATTGTTTATCTATTAGGGTAAACGTGTATATAATTTTGCTAGATATTGCCAATTCCTGCTCCATGGGGTTGTTCCACGTTGTATTGCTACCCACACTGTATGAGAGTGACAGTTTCCCTATAACCTTATCAATAGGGTGTGTTGTCAAGTTTTTGGAATTTTGTTAATGTAATGGGATATTATATTAGTTATACTGAGATATTATATCTCAACGTGGTTTTAATCTGTATTCCTCTTATATCTTTGTCCATTTGTGCTTCTATAATAAAACACCTGAGACTGGGTAATTTACAAAGAACAAAAATTTATTTCTCACAGTTCTGGAGGCTAGAAAGTCAAAAATCAAGGTGAGCAGGGTGCCGGCAAGTTCAGCTGTCTGATGATGGCTGTTTTCTGCTTCCAAGATGGCACCTTGTTGCTGCATCCTCTAGAGGGGAGGGATGCTGTGTTGGGTCATAAAGGAAGAGATGGAAAGGGCAAAAAGGGGCAAACTCTCTCCATAAAGCCCTTGTATAATGGCACCTAATCCCATTCATGGGGACAGAGCCCTCATGACTCAATCACCTCCTAAAGACGACACCTCCCAATATTGTGTTTTGGGGATCAAGTTTCAACGTGAATTTTGGAGGAGACAGAAACATTCAGACCATAGCATCTTATTACGAACTATGTTGAGTTTTATTCATAGATTTGAATAGCATTTCCATTTCTTTTTTGTGTGTCTTCGTGTCTTTTGTCTATTTCTTTATTGGGTTGTCAATTATTTTTCTTTTTAATACTTAGAAATTCCTCATATATTAAGAATAATAATCTTTTGTATTATAAGTTGCAAATATTTTTCTCTTTTCTCTCTTACTTTGTGGCAGTTTTTGCCAAGCAGTCTTTACTCTTTGTGTAATCAAATGTATCAGTCATTGCCCTTATTGCTTCTGGATTTCGAGTCATAGTTAGGAAACTAGAATTGTTTCTGAAGTCATGATTGTGTGAGCAAACTTCGGAGGATTCATGTGCCTGAGGGTATTGTTGTTTTTAAATTATGCTCTCTATTTGAATGAAAATTTGGCTGAATATGCAAGTCTAGGCTCAAGTTTCTTTTTTTTTAATTAAAAAATCGAAGCATAATTGATTGTACATACATACAACCTGTGTGCAATGTGATGCTTGAATCAGGATAATTAATATATTCAACCTTACATAATGTAACCATGTTTCATGTCCCCTTACCAATTTCTCACTAGGCTCCTCCTTCCCTTTCCCCCTTTCCCACCTCTGGTGACCTCAGTTCTGTTCTCTGCATTTGGAAGTTCAATGTATTATTGTGATTGTTGTATCTTTCTTTCTTCTAAATTTTGTTTGTTTATTTATCTTTTTTAGCTTCCACTTATGAGTGAGGACATTTGGAATTTCTCTTTCTGTGCCTGGCTTATTTCACTTAACATAATTTTCTCTAAGTTCATCCATGTTGTTGCAAATAGCAGAATTTCATTCTTTTTTATGGCTGAGTAGTATTCCATTGAGTATATCACATTTTCCTTATTCAGTCATCTGTTGATGGACATTTAGGTTGGTTCCAGCTCTTGGGCTCAATGTTCTTTTACACTGAAAATTTTATTCACTTGTTTCCTTCCATTCAGTGTTGCCATTGAAAAGTCTGGTGTCAGTTTTATTCTTATACTACTAGAGTATGTGAACTTCTCTTTTTCTTTGGAAGCTTTTAGAATTTTCTCTTTGTCTTTGATCTACTTAAATTTCACTGTCTTGTATCAATGTGCATTGTTTTTCCTTATGTCTCTTCTTTGTCACCCTGTGGCTTTGGGAACCCAAGACCTTTCATCCTGTTTTGTTTCTGGGAGATTTATCTTCATTTCTGTCTTCAGGAATTTCTTCTACTTCCTTTTATTTTTCTTTCATGGGACTGTTATTATCTGGATATTGACACTTTAATTTCTAACCTCTAAATCTCTTAACCTTCTTTTTAATGTTTTCTAGCTCTTTAACTTTTCTTGATTTCTTCTGGAAGAGTTCCTTAATCTGATATTCCATTTTAGCAATTCTGCCTTTGGCTCTGTCTCTCCTATTATTTACACCATCTTTTGTCATCTCTTTGTGTACTGTTGTATTTTTGATACCTAATATTTCCATGAATTTTTTAAAATGATTTTTTGTTTTCACTTCATGTTGCCAATACTGTCCCTTATTTCCTTAAGTGTGCTGTCTATACTTATTTACATGCTCAGTCTGTCCTCTCTAATACTTCTACTTCAGATAATACATGTTATCTGTCTCTCTCTCTTTCTATGGCATTTGTTTGGTGTCTTTCTTTTGAGGTGGTTGTACTCCTTGGGTGTCTAGTTATTTGGAGGGTATCAGATATTTAAGTTAGTAATGTATATTGGGAAAGGGCTGGCTGAAGTTGAGATCCTAACCTAGTGAGGTTGAATGAAAGGGGATGAGTCCAGTGATAGAATTCTCAGGCCCCACAGAACTGCTATTGATTACTCCTTGTTTGCTGCCACCCACCAAGCATTTTCTCAGGCCAGAATTTGACCTTCTAAACCCTTCATTTAAAGGTAGCTCCAGTAGGAGGTGGTTTCTCCCCCCCCTTTTTTTTGTGAGTGTGTGTGTGGCTGGCCACATGGATTGAACCCTGAACCTCGTTGTTATCAGTGCCACACTCTAATCCACTGAACTAACTGGCCAGCCTAGGAGGCAGTTTCTGTAGGTTGTAACCCAGCAACCCCAGGAACTAGAGGCGAATGTCCTAGGACCGCTGGTGACTGTGCACTTCTCTTCATCAACTTTTTTCCCTCTGGTAATATTTTTTATTTTTATTTTATTTATTTATTTATTTATTTTTTTAAAAGATGACCAGTAAGGGGATCTTAACCCTTGACTTGGTGTTGTCAGCACCACGCTCACCCAGTGAGCAACCGGCCATCCCTATATAGGATCCGAACCCGTGGCCTTGGTGTTGTCAGCACCACACTCTCCCGAGTGAGCCACGGGGCCGGCCCGTAATATTTTTTAAAATTATGGTAAAATATACATAATATTTAAGAGCCTTGTGCTCTACCAACTGAACTAAAAACATATGTATCATTTTAGCCATTTGTGAGTGTAGAATTTGGTAGTGATAAGTGCATTCACAATGCTGCGTACCCATTACCACTATCTATACCAACTCTTTTTCATCATCCCCAACATCAACTCTATACCCATTAAACAGTAACTCCCTTTGCCCCCTCCCCCAGCCCCTGGGAACCGCTGTTCCACTTTCTGTCTCTATGAATTTGCCTATTCTAGGCATCTCATATGAGTGGAATCATACAATATTTGTTCTTCTGTATCTGGCTTACTTCACTTAGCATAATGTTTCCAAGGTCCACCTATGTTGTAGCATATACAAAATTCCATTTCTTTTTATAGATGAGTAGTATTTCTTCATCAACTTTTATCTCAGCAGGTTTTACTACCCTAACATCATCCCATGATCACCAGCACCCATAGGTCCGGCAATTCCCTAAGTTTCTATGATGACATGGTTGTCCCAAGGAGCACGTAGGCAGGGGGTTGGGGGGATGGAGTGGCAAGGGTAAAATTTTACAAAGCTCTCCTTCAGCCTGCTTTCTCATTGCAACTTCTGGCTTTATATTAGTTTTAGTCTCTTCAGGGATTTTGCAGGGATTTTTTTTTTTTTTTGGGCTGGGGTGGGGGGTCAGTTCCTGGAATTCATGTTTTCTTCTTTATATTCTGGGGAGCATGTCTGCAGCACCTGCTAGTTTGCCAGTTTGGCAGGAACCAGGGTCATTGTGGTCTCTGAATTTTGAATAATAGCTTGAAAGGCCTTTCTTGCTCTTGGTGGATACTTTCAATCTGGACACTCATATCCTACTTTTCTGGGAATGGTTTCAGATTATTTCCTTGATAATCCTTCTTCCTCACCCCACCTGCTTGGTTTTCTTTGATTTTGCTTCCTGAATTTGTAGTAATTTTTATTTTATGTCTTTTGGGTTTTCTTAAAATGCTCCCCATATCTCAAGATTCTAAACACATGCCCTTGTAGTTTTCTCTAATACTATTATAGTTTTATTTTTTATATTTAGTATATTGATCTGTCTGGAATTTATTTTTGTGTATGATATGATACAGGAATTTAACTTAATTTGTCTTCAAAATATTAACCATTTACTCAAACACCATTTATTCAATAGTCCATCTTTCCGCCACTGACTTGAAATGCAAACTATTGATCACTTTATTGGTTCTAATCACTTATAGATTCTCTTGGATTTTTATGCAGACAACCACATCTTTTGCAAAATATTGTCAACTTTTTCCTTAATTTCCAACACATATCTTTTTCTTTTCCTCATCTTATTATGATCGAATACTTCTGGATATGGTACTTGTTTCTTGCTATAGGTTTATGGGGAGACACTTTTTAATTTTATCACGTTAAGCAAGTTTCCTTCTATTCTTCAACTTTAAAATAAAATCAGGAATGGGATCAAATCTTATAATATGCTTTATAGATATTTATCAAGATAATTTTTTTTCTCACTACTGATCTGCTAATGTAGTGAACTCCATTAAGAGGTTTTCTACTTTTGAATTATCCTTATAGTCTTGAAATAAACTCCACTTGGTTATGATTATTATTCGTTTAATAGAATTCTGGGTTCTGTTTACTAATCATTTTATTTAGACATTTTGCATTTGTGTTTGTAAGGAGATTATTTTTCCTTCTTTCGTTCCTTCTTTTCTTCCTTTGTATTTCATCTTATTTTATTTTATTTTTTTTCTAAAAGATGACTGATAAGGGGATTGTAACCCTTGACTTGGTGTTGTCAGTACCACGCTTTCCCAAGTGAGCTAACTGGCCATCCCTATATAGGGATCCGAACCCGTGGCCTTGTGTTATCAGCACCGCAGTCTCCCAAGTGAGCTATGGGTCAGTCCTTCTTCCTTTTTAAAAACATGTCTTTGTTGTCTAGTTTTGGTATCAGGATTATTGTACCCTCCAAGAATATTGTGCTCAGGGAGTGCAAATTCACACCTCAGATATGTATGTATCTCTGTGAGGACAAGTCACTGCCCCCTCCATGATAAATTGGCCCAGTGTCAGCAATCCCCTCAGTGGTGTCATCATTGCATCTGCCTTTGGCAGGCTGGGCACTTGGCAGCGGCTGTGCCAGAGAGGCCTCAATGAGAGAAAGGCCACACAGAGCCTCCACTCCTCATTGCAGCTAGTCCTAATGAACAAGTGCTGGGGTGTCTGGGGAGGTTACTGACACCCACAGAATTGTTCATCTTGTTCCCCGGTTGTTGAGAACTTTCTCTGCAGGGGATGGATGCTATCTGGTGGGTATTCTGCTTCATTCCAAGTCCCTGGCCAACTGACCGATCTGTTAGCCACTGCTCACGAGCCAGCATAGATCCACATCACAGGCCATCTGTACTTCCATATATTGTTGACCACCAGACACAGTGCTTGAAGCCCTGCCTTTGGGAAGATTTTCCCTCACCCTATCTTTCAGGTGGCTGTCCACTTAGGCACATTGTGCTGGCACACTGTACTTTTCCCCTTCTTCATTTAACTGATTGTAGGAAGTCTCCACGAGGCTGTCGTGGTGGGCTGCAGGACTAGTAGCAAATCAGGAGCAGGTACTGTGGGGCCTGATCCACAGGTAATTTATTTTTGCCTTTGGACCTGCTCAGGCTTATCTCATATATACTATCTCCTTGTCACAATAGAATGCTTCCCCTGGGCATGACCAACTTTATGATTTGGTAACACTCAGTTCCTAATGGGCATTTGGGAATAATTATTTCATAAAGTGGGTTACATTTTTATTTGATTTATTGTTCACCAGTATTTCTTCTACATCTTGTCTTCTTCTATCATGACTTATTGCTCTGACTTAATTTTCATGTTGGCTGACCAGTTAGGTCATTTGGTTAGAGCATGGTGCTGATGACACCAAGGCCCAGGGTTCCATTCCTGTACTGGCCAGCCATACCAAAAAAAAAAAAAAAAAAAAAAAATGTTGATGAGAATTTCCATGAATAATTTCCTTAGGAAGGGTGTATTCAGTGTAGGAAGATAGCCTAAGTGATTCATTTTCAAGAATAACTTAACCTGTGGTGTGATAACCCCTGAAAGTCCACTTTCCCGAGGGTGACTTCTAAAGACGGTGGCTGGTCACCTTGCCCTTTTTACTTCCTGGTTCTTCTTCCTCCTCAGGACTTCTGGTGGGCCTTTTTCATGAGCTTGTCCTGAGCCCACCTCTTTCCACCAGAGGGAAGGGGTCAATAAATGTCTTATAAGGAAGTAATAAAACTTAGGCGATGTCTGGGAAGATTGTATATTCCATAGTACTCAGCCAATGAGGAAGTGAGGGAGGGACTTGCACACTAGGGAATAAATTGCTCGATGTAACCGTTTCTGGCATGCCTGCCTAACAGACACCCAATCTTGCAAGACTGCCATCAAAGTCTCACTTCACTGTACCTCATGTCTCTGTGTCCAGCCTTTGGCATTGGATGGGTAAGGGTATTTCTCACATTCAGGCATGGCTGGGTTAGCTCAATTTGTTACAGTGTGGTGTTATAATATCAAGGTCAAGGGTTTGGATCCTTGTACCGGCCAGCTGCCAAAAACAAAACCAAAAAAACCCCAAAAACAACAACAGAAAAGAAAGCGTATATTTATGGTGAACTTTTAGACTTTTTTTTTTTCATGGCTGGCCAGTATGGGGATCTGATCCTATGGCCTTGGTGTTACCAGCACCAAGCTCTCCCAAGTGAGCTAACTGGCCAGCCTGTGGTGGACTTTCTGAGAAATATGTAGGAAGTCTGATTTTCTTTTGCTGGAAACCAGTAAGATTATCTTTTCATCACGGTAGTTAAAAATGTTTACAAGAGGGGCCGGCCCGGTGGTGCACTCGGTAGAGTGCAGTGCTTGGGAGTGCAGTGGCTCTCCCGCCGAGGGTTCGGATCCCATATAGAGACCGGTCCGCTCACTGGTTGAGCGTGGTGCGGGCGTGACACCGAGGGTTGTGATTCCGTTGCCGGTCGTGGTACAGGCGCGACACTGAGGGTTGCGATCCCGTTACCGGTCACGAAAAAAGACAAAAAGACAAAAAAAAAAAAAAATGTTTACAAGAAATGTCTATATTCATGACTTTAAAAATTAATTCTGCTTGGTACTTGGGTTGACACTTGCAATCAGAAAGTTCAAGTCCCTTTTTCAGATAAGGGAAGTTTTCATGTATCACATCTTGTATTATAGATTTTTTCTACCTAGTTCTTTCGTTCACTTTGGAGAGCCTATTATTCATTGTCTACTTTCTATGTTGCTTTGCTTTTCACATATATTTTCTTTGTCTTTTGCGTGTGTGTCTGGAGTCATTTTATGTATTTATTCAACAAACATTATTAAGTCCCCCTCTGTGCTCAAATTTAGGCACTGAATTTAGATGCGTGAAAAATACAGAGAACACTGCCTTCATGGAACTTACATTTCAGTGGGAAGAGACAGATAATAAATACTACTGAAGGAAGAAGCGAGTAGGGTAAGGAGATTTGGGAGTGGCAAGACAGGGGATGACTTGTAATTTTAAATAGTGTGTTCAGATTAGGCCTCATTGAAAATATGAGGTTTGAGAAAATACTTAACAAGGTGAGAGAGTGAGCCATGCAGGAAGAGGGAGGAACATTCTAGAAAGCAGCCCGTGCAAAGGCTCTAGGATGGGAGTGTGCTTGGTGTGCTGAATGACAAGCAAGGAGGCTGGTGTGACTGGTTCAGAGTAGGGAGGTTTGAATGAATAACAGGGATCTAGGTCCTGTAGGGCATTGTAAGTCACAGTAAAGACTGGTTTTGCTCTGATGAAATGGGAAGCTGCTGTGGTCTAGATGTTCACATCTACCCCCACTCCAGTTTTATATGTTGAGACCTAATCACCAATGTAATGTTGTTGGGAGGTGGAGCCTTTGGGAAGTGACTAGGTCACATGGGTGGAGCCCTCATGAATGGGATTTGTGCCCTCATAAAAGAGGCCCCAGAGAGCTGCCTTCCCCCTTCCACCATGTGGGGACACAGGGAAGAGGTGCCATCTATGAACCAAGAATGGGGCCCTCACCAGACACTGAACCTGCCAGCACCTTGATCTTGGACTGTGAGAGATAAAGTTCTGTTGTTTGTAAGCCACCCAGTACATGGTATTTTGTTATAGCTGCCGGAACAGAGTAAGGCAGAAGCCGTTGTCGGGTTTTGAGACATAAGAATGACTTGATCCAATGTAGATTATAAAAAGATCTCTCTGGCTGACCTGTTGAGATCAGTTTGTGCAGGTGCCGATAGGAGGCTCTGTAGCAGTCCGGGTGACAGACAGCAGCTTGGAGCAGGATGGGAGCAGTGAGGGCTCATGAAAAATGGTGACCACCTGGAACTGGAGTTGCCACCAGCTGAAATGAAAAATGCTAGCGGGGTAGAATCAAGAATTTAGTCTCAGACATGTTAAGTTTGGGACGTCTAACATTGAAGTGAAGATGTTGAATAGACAGTTGGATGTTTGAGTCTAGAGTCTGGTAGGACCTTGGCATACAGATAGTGTTTAAAGCTGCAAGTCTGGATGGGGTAACTGTATTGGTCAGCTAGGCTAGGCTTCTGCCTTGGTAATAAAAAGCTCCCAAATTCCAGTGGCTGGACACACCAGTTTCTAGATCATGCAAAGCGTGTTGCAGATCTGGGCTCTTTTTCAGGACATCTGTCTTTTGTGGAGTGACTCAGTGATCTGACTTCCTTGGTTTTTTGGTTTCACATCTCAACATGAGGATTTCCTCAAATAGCCGCAGCAGGAGAAAAGACAGCTGGAGATTCATGTGCCAGGCTTTGCTGGGAAGTGACCCGTCTCTTCTGCTCACAGCCCATTGGCCAGAATCAGTTACAGTTTCCACTTGCCGGGAAGGGGTGGGGGTCAAGTCATCAGGGGAATGAGGGTAGACAGAGGAGGTAAGAAGGTCATGGAAAAGAGGAGGAGCCAGCAAAAGAGACAGAGGAGGAGTGTTGGAGGAGGTGGAAGGAGGATCAGGATGTCATGGTGTCACGGAACTCAAGGAGGAAAGAAGCTGATTAAGATGGGACAGCAAGATGATGACTGAGGACTGGCCGTCAGATCTAGCAAGGTGGCAATGATCCATGATCTTGAGAAGAGTGATTCCTCAGAGCTATGTGCAAAAAACGTCTGTTTAGGGTGGGTTTAAGAGAAATGGTGGTGGGTGACGAGGAATTAGAGACAAGTGTAACCAAGGAATGGGGTAGTTGCTGGCAGGGGAAGTAAGTTTAAGACAAGGGTGTTTTTGCTTGTTCTTTTCTGCTGGGAGAGATAATAGGATCTTTACATGCTGTTGAAGAAGGTCGAGTAGAGTGAAAATTGGTGGTGTTGAGTGAGAGGAGAGTGTTGATGGAGTGGTGGCCTTGGATAGGCGAGAGGGGTGGGTTCTAATGCCAGAGGAGGGGCTGGCTGTGGACGGCAGCCTGGACATCCCCTCAAGTGGCAGGTGGGAGGAAGTGGCAGTGGTGCAGGTTCTGGTGGAGGGGGGCTGCTGAAGGCAGAGAACTGGGAGTTTGAGGAGAGAGGAGAAAGTGCAAAATAGCCTCCTGGCTACTGGGGGAGTGGGCAGACTAGGGAAGCCTGTGCGACGTGGGCAGGACAAAGAGTCTTTTGAGATTCACAGCCATGAATTGAAGTGAGATCTGTTAGGCTGATGTGGCTTGTGATTTGACCAGTCACATTCTGCTGGAAAGCTGGGTTTAACTAGGTGGAGGTTTCGTCAAAAGAATTCAAGAGAGTGAGAGGGGCAGGGAGTTTGGGGTGTGAGTGGGGTGATGATAATTATGATAATGTTAGTTCTTCTATTTGATTCGATCATGAACTATGTGGCCAGCAGCATCAATTTATTTTTCACTGATTCTACTGAATTTTATAATCTGAATATATGTATATATATGTATGGATGTGTATAAAGTAAATGTGTAATAAAAATATAATATTAATATAAAATATATAAAAATAAATTAAAAATTGTAATAAAAGCAAAAAATAACTAGTGAGAAACGTTAAGGAGAGTCAAGAAGATACTGCAAAAAAAAAAGCAATAAGAAAAAACAAAAAACAATTTGAAATACATATACATTCAAATATCACTTATCCACAGGGATAAGTTTTTTTTTTTTTTTTTTTTTTTTTTCCGTNGGGGTAGAATCAAGAATTTAGTCTCAGACATGTTAAGTTTGGGACGTCTAACATTGAAGTGGAGATGTTGAATAGACAGTTGGATGTTTGAGTCTAGAGTCTGGTAGGACCTTGGCATACAGATAGTGTTTAAAGCTGCAAGTCTGGATGGGGTAACTGTATTGGTCAGCTAGGCTAGGCTTCTGCCTTGGTAATAAAAAGCTCCCAAATTCCAGTGGCTGGACACACCAGTTTCTAGATCATGCAAAGCGTGTTGCAGATCTGGGCTCTTTTTCAGGACATCTGTCTTTTGTGGAGTGACTCAGTGATCTGACTTCCTTGGTTTTTTGGTTTCACATCTCAACATGAGGATTTCCTCAAATAGCCGCAGCAGGAGAAAAGACAGCTGGAGATTCATGTGCCAGGCTTTGCTGGGAAGTGACCCGTCTCTTCTGCTCACAGCCCATTGGCCAGAATCAGTTACAGTTTCCACTTGCCGGGAAGGGGTGGGGGTCAAGTCATCAGGGGAATGAGGGTAGACAGAGGAGGTAAGAAGGTCATGGAAAAGAGGAGGAGCCAGCAAAAGAGACAGAGGAGGAGTGTTGGAGGAGGTGGAAGGAGGATCAGGATGTCATGGTGTCACGGAACTCAAGGAGGAAAGAAGCTGATTAAGATGGGACAGCAAGATGATGACTGAGGACTGGCCGTCAGATCTAGCAAGGTGGCAATGATCCATGATCTTGAGAAGAGTGATTCCTCAGAGCTATGTGCAAAAAACGTCTGTTTAGGGTGGGTTTAAGAGAAATGGTGGTGGGTGACGAGGAATTAGAGACAAGTGTAACCAAGGAATGGGGTAGTTGCTGGCAGGGGAAGTAAGTTTAAGACAAGGGTGTTTTTGCTTGTTCTTTTCTGCTGGGAGAGATAATAGGATCTTTACATGCTGTTGAAGAAGGTCGAGTAGAGTGAAAATTGGTGGTGTTGAGTGAGAGGAGAGTGTTGATGGAGTGGTGGCCTTGGATAGGCGAGAGGGGTGGGTTCTAATGCCAGAGGAGGGGCTGGCTGTGGACGGCAGCCTGGACATCCCCTCAAGTGGCAGGTGGGAGGAAGTGGCAGTGGTGCAGGTTCTGGTGGAGGGGGGCTGCTGAAGGCAGAGAACTGGGAGTTTGAGGAGAGAGGAGAAAGTGCAAAATAGCCTCCTGGCTACTGGGGGAGTGGGCAGACTAGGGAAGCCTGTGCGACGTGGGCAGGACAAAGAGTCTTTTGAGATTCACAGCCATGAATTGAAGTGAGATCTGTTAGGCTGATGTGGCTTGTGATTTGACCAGTCACATTCTGCTGGAAAGCTGGGTTTAACTAGGTGGAGGTTTCGTCAAAAGAATTCAAGAGAGTGAGAGGGGCAGGGAGTTTGGGGTGTGAGTGGGGTGATGATAATTATGATAATGTTAGTTCTTCTATTTGATTCGATCATGAACTATGTGGCCAGCAGCATCAATTTATTTTTCACTGATTCTACTGAATTTTATAATCTGAATATATGTATATATATGTATGGATGTGTATAAAGTAAATGTGTAATAAAAATATAATATTAATATAAAATATATAAAAATAAATTAAAAATTGTAATAAAAGCAAAAAATAACTAGTGAGAAACGTTAAGGAGAGTCAAGAAGATACTGCAAAAAAAAAAGCAATAAGAAAAAACAAAAAACAATTTGAAATACATATACATTCAAAT
The DNA here is from genome assembly GCF_000696425.1 of Galeopterus variegatus. Classification (NCBI taxonomy): domain Eukaryota; kingdom Metazoa; phylum Chordata; class Mammalia; order Dermoptera; family Cynocephalidae; genus Galeopterus; species Galeopterus variegatus. The sequence goes on along the minus strand of NW_007728437.1, from coordinate 33,009 downwards.
ATCCCTTATCCACAGGGATAAGTTTTTTTTTTTTTTTTTTGTCTTTTTCCGTGTCCGGCAACGGATCGCAACCCTCAGTGTCGCCCCCGCACCGGACCGGGACCAGCCACGGGACCGCAACCCTCGGCGCTGCTCCCGCGCCTCGCTCAGCCAGTGAGCGGGAACCGGTCTGTATGTGGGATCCGAACCCTCGGGCGGGAGTGCAGTCGCGCTTCCCAAGCGGCGCACTATCCAGTGCACCACCAGGCCGGCCCAACACAGGGATAAGTTTTGAGAAATGCATCATTGGCAATCTCATTGTTTGAACATCTCAGGGTATTTAAGATACAGGTTTCTTTAGACAAACCTAGATGGTCTAGCTAACTACACGCCTAGGTTATGTGGGGTAGCCTGTGGCTCCTATGCCACAAACCTGTACAGCGTGTTGCTATACTGAATACTGTCGGCAATTGTAACACAATGGTAATATGTGTATTTAAACATGTCTAAACATAGAAAAGGTACAGTAAAAATACAGTATGAAAGATAAAAGTGGAACATCTGTATGCGGCACTTACCATCATGAATGGAGCTTGCAGTGTTACTGAACCCAAGTTGGCTGCTCACCACCGAAACAGAAGAAAAAAGTTGACTCAAAAGTCAAACTTGGGGCCGGCCCGGTGGCGCACTGGATAGTGCGCCGCTTGGGAAGCGCGGCGGCACTCCACCATCTTCTTCATCTGGGTAAAACTGCCTTCTTGTTCTACTGACAATTTGACTTTTGAGTCCTTTGTTTTCTTCTGTTTTGGGGGCAGGCAGCTGGACTTGGGTTCGGTAAACAGACTTTCACAGAGCCATCCGGGAGCTGGGTGCCTTGGGCGGCCCAGCCCTCCACTTCCAATGGCTGGAGTAATTGGCTGTGGCAGCATGTCAGGGCTTATCGGTTCATGCTGTGGGAATGAGGCTGGGTCCACCTAGGAGTGCCAGGTGCCTGTGGTAGGCCGGCCCCGTGGCTGGGATTTTTAGGACTTTCCTTACTTTTCCAGCAGCTGCGTTGACCACCAATTCCCCGCCTTTTGGTTGGTGAAGGAAGGCAGCGTTAGTAAGGAGTTGATGGGCTCTGAGCTGGGGAGTCCCTCAAGGAGTCCTCTTTCTTTTTTTTTTTTTGTCTTTTTTTGTGACCGGCAAGGGATCGCAACCCTCAGTGTTGCGCCCGTACCGGACCGGGACCGGCAACGGGATCGCAACCCTCGGTGTTGCGCCCACACCTCACTCAGCCAGTGGGCGGCCGGTCTGCATGTGGGATCCAAACCCTCGGCGGGAGCGCCGCCGCGCTCCCAAGCAGCGCACCGTAGCAGTGCGCCATCGGACCGGCCCAAGGAGTCCTCTTTCTACACCATTTGTTTGTTAAAGGTGACATCTGAGTGTGAGAAATGTCCTCCATTGTGTCAACTAGTTCCATTCCAAATTAGCCCCTTCTTTGCCCTGACTCAGCTCAAAGCAGTAAGATGAGTCGACTGCCCACTCCATAAACATGGAAGGGACTGTTGGCAGTGGGGACACTGTTGGAGTGAGCAGGACTGAGGCCATTTTAGGAACTAAAACTGCTTGGGCTGTAGGAAAATTTTAAAAGGGACACAGTTATTTATTTATTTTCCTTTTTTGTCTTTTTTTCGTGACCGGTAACGGGATCGCAACCCTCGGTGTCGCACCCGCACCGCGACCGACAATGGGATCACAACCCTCAGTGTCGTGCCCGCACCGCACTCAACCAGTGAGCAGACCGGTCTCTATATGGGATCCGAACCCTCGGCGGGAGCGCCGCCGCAAGCGCCGCACTCTACCGAGTGCGCCACCGGGCCGGCCCGGGATACAGTTATTTTGTTAGCATACACTTCTTTGAGTTCCCTCTCTTCCCATGGTTACTTGATATTTTGAATGGTGGTTACAGGGCAAGATGACGTTATTTACATAAATGTAAAGTATTTTTCCACTCAGCCTGGAGCTGCAGACTTGCCACAAGACAAGTACTATCCAGATCCTGAGAAGCCAAGGAAGACATCAGTAAAGCTATGCTGATTCCACCCCAAAGCAGGACCCTAAGATAACACCAAGGACGAGAACAGAACCCAGACAGAGAGTTGGTGAGACCTCGCACCTGGCTCCTTGCACAGAGCCCTTGCAGCTCACACCCCCTCCCTCCTTTTCACCTCCCATATTCCATTCCTTCAACCCCCTCTTTAAAAACCCCTCAGTAAATCTGAGTCTTTGACATGGCTTTAGTCTGGCCATTCTCCTTTAGGTTTACTGCAGAGGTGGGTTAGCCCAACATCTCCCCTCAGGTCGTTGGTATTCCTAGATGGTAGGCTATCCCACCTCCTTCAGCTGAATAAAGCTGCCTTCCTGTTCCACCAATAATTTGACTTTTGAGTCATTTGTTTTTTTCTGTTTGTGCAGGGGACAGCCAGACTTAGGTTCGGTAACATATCTCGGTGAGGCAAGCCAAGGTTTTTGTATGGGGAAGGCAGCCATGCCTATGGGTTTGGTAACAGCAGGACTGGAGTTGCTCTGGGAGCCCGTGAGTGAGGGTTGAGTGAATGTGAAGGCCCCGGACATGACTGTACATTACTTAGACTTTATAAACACTGTGCATTTAGGCTACACTAAATTTGTAAAAAAATAAACTAATTGAGCTACGACATTATGATGGCTACTAAGTCATTAGGCGATAGGAATTTTTCAGCTCCATGAGGTCCATTGTTGACTGAAACATCATTATGTGGTGCGTGGCTGTATTCTGAACACGTGTGTTCCAAATATCTACCTGTCTCCTTGACTGTTCTCAGTGCAGTTGTCCTTTTCCAGTGCTATCTTTTGTTTCCTCTCTGAAGCCTGCCTCTCCAGGAACCACTTGTTCTGACGGTTTGTGTTAGGGCCCTGGAACTGAGAGCCTGACTTTTAGAAAGTCCCTGTCCCTCAGTTTCATTTCTCTAAATTTCTGTTTCCCTAAGTCTCTGTTCCCATGAGCAGGCGGAGCAGGCTGTTCCTGGAGTGGAACATTGTAACCGTTTCTCTTGGTTAGGCCAGATGTTAACCTTAACCCTATAAAAGAAGACACCCCACTGCCTCTCAGCGTTGACGCCACTCTTTGGCTCAGCCCAGCAGGTCTGCTTGCCGCTTGCTAATGAAATCTTATTTTCCATCCTTTGCCTGGCTAGCATCGCCTTCTTCGGCGACCTTAAAGTTTGCCCCTGTCCCTCCCTCAAGCCACTGGATCCTTTCTATCAATGCCACTCAGTGTGGTCCTGGACCAGCGGCATTGGCATCACCTGGGAGCGTGTTGGGAATGCAGATTCCCAGGCTCTGCCCCAGACTCCCTGAATCACATTTCTCAGGGGAATGTGCAGATTCACCAGCTCCCCAGGGGATTCTGTTGAGAACCTCTGTTTATATTATCTGTGGCCTTTCCTTTCCTGCTGCTGTCAGAGACTTGAATCCCTCCAGACCTGCACTGGTCAGGATCTGGGGCTCTTGGAAGGCTGCACTGGGGAGCCGGCATGGAAGCAGGTCCTTCTCTGGGCAAGGGGGAAGTCAATGACAGGTGAGCTACCAACAAGGACCTTGCAACTGAGCCGTCCAAGGAAGGCCTGTTTTTCAGGTTCTTTAATGGTTTGGGTTAGAATGGGCCCCCGGCAGGTTCCATGCATGTTAGTTACTGTTCTCACTTTTACTGCGGTCCCTGTGGATTTTCTCATTGCTCCCCTGGCCCAGAGAAAGTAGGAAACAAGATCTCAGACCCAGAGAGAACAAAGAAGTGAGCTGAGTTTCTAAATGTATTTGAAAATCTCACAGCAAAAGAAATACCAGTTCAAAAATCAAGGTGTGTTTGATTTGCTTTGGCTATCCAGAGACAAATCCTGAAGGACTCTGTCTAAACATTTTTCTGCAAAAAGATCCGAGTGGGGAAGATTGCAAGTTGATGTAGGAGCTGGGTGGGAGACCCGGGCTGGGTCATGTGTGGGAGCGCCAATCCAAAAGGGAAAGCCTACTGTCTGCAGAGTCCAGCACCTGGGAACTGGGTAGAGGGTTGGGGGAGCAGGTGCATGTCCCTGCGTCTCTTGGAGGAGAACTGGTAAAGCTCAGGGGCCACTCCCAGCTGTTAACAAAAGCATGCAGAGTGCTACCCCTCCCAGCCGGTGGGATAGTGGGGTGGAGGGGCTCTTCAGAGGATGCTGGTGGGCACAGACGCCAGCCCATCATGTGCTGCCTGGGCAGATGCTAGGGAAACGGGACTGGGCATCACTCTCCCTGATGCTGGGCACCTTCCTGAGGAAAAGGAGAAGAGGACAGGATGGGACGTATCTGCCTGAAGTGTCTGAGTGACCATGAATGGGGCTGAGTTTTCCTGGGAGGAACTAGACTACATTTACAGAAACTGGAATCAGAAATTAAAATTGGGGCCGGCCCGGTGGCGCACTGCTACAGTGCGCCGCTTGGGAAGTGTGGCGGCGCTCCTGCCGAGGGTTCGGATCCCACATACAGACCGGCCGCTCACTGGCTGAGTGAGGAGTGGGGGCAACACCGAGGGTTGCGATCCCGTAGCCGGTCCCGGTCCGGTCCGGGCGCAACACTGAGGGTTGCGATCCGTTGCCAGTCACGAAAAAAGACAAAAAGACAAAAAAAAAAAAAAAGAAATTAAAATTGAGTTACAAAAAATAGAGAGCTACATTCTGCACATGTGACTTTTGAGACCGAGAATTTGTACTTGCTGTGTTTATACTTGAATGTGAAAGTATTTTGCACAGTGTCTGGCATATAGTTGGTGCCCAACAATTGCTAGTTAATGCCTTTCCAATTACGTGCATGGCCTAAATATGTGCACACATGCTGGTGGAAAGGGTTAGTGAGCAGAGAGAATGTCCCAGGTGATGCTGTCATATTATTTTTATCCAGAAACGTGTTTGTCTTTTTACACATTTTTGATCATGCCATGTAAACACGTTTTACAACTTAGAGGATTTTTATAACATTTTAGTGTTTATAATGTTAATGTTATAATATTATGCTTATATTTAATTGTACATTTAATGTTAATGTTATAATTAACATTAACATTTAATATTAATTTTTATAGCATTAATATAAAATGATTACATTCCTCATTGTTCAGAAGACCCAAATCTGAATCTTAAATTCACCACTCGTATTAGTTGGAGCACGACACTTCACCCTTAACAGTCTTTGTTGTAAAACAGAGGTAATGCCTAATCTACAAAGCCGGTGGGATGAAGCTGTTGGAGAGGAATGAATGTCTCTTCAGGACCTATACCTGCTTGGTACTCTCTGGGCGGCTTTATATGTTTTCTGAATTATAAGAGGATTTAGCACAGAGCAGGCACATATGCAGAAGATGGCGAAATATTAATTCCATTCATCTGTACGAGTCCTAAGCATACCACACGCAACACACACACACACACACACACACACACACACACACACACACACACACACACACACACCAGACACACAGACATATGACATATACCAACACACAGCACACACAATACATGCAGACACACACATGCTCTGCAGCAACACACACTGCATGCGCACAGACTGCACACAATATAACACATGCATACACATGCAGCACACACCCACCATACACCAATGCAACACATTCACACACAAGACATACACCCCCTCAACCTACACCACCCACCCACACACATGCGTCACATGTACACACAATATACCACATGCATACATGACAAATGTGAACATACACACGCACCATATACTGCATGCATGCACATAACACACAACACACGTACATATGAACCATATACACATACTACATACACACATTTATACTATACCACATGCACACGATGTTCACACATGTGCCACACATAATTGCATATACACATCACCTACACACACATTCCATATACACGCACACACACTCCACACGCACACACACCATATTATGCACACACTGCAATGCTACTTACGCACACCCAAGTTTGGTAACCAGGGATTGCAATAACTATAGATACCACTAGGTGGCATCATGACACTTTATTCAGAAATTTTAATTTTCCTATGTTTATATAGTTATGATTATACTCTATATTAGTAGTTTTCAAAGTGTGGCTAAAACTATCTTTGTAATAATACTAAGATGTCATTTGTCTTTTTTCATTCTCATTCTTCCATGAGTATATGGTATAATTTTCCCGAGTCTGCTTGGTGGTGATGCTGCAACAGTCTGAAGGCTGAATCATACCTGAGGAGCCAGCTCCTTCCACGAAGTCAGACATCTCTTTAGAGATTTGCAGATTAAAACAATGCCACTCTTTTCACTAACTTTAAAGAAAACATAGTTATTTAAAAAAATATTGTTTATGTTAATATGCAATGGGTTTATTATTTTTATTTTTTTGTCTTTTTTCATGTCCGGCAACGGACCGCAACCCTCAGTGTCGCGCCCGTACCGGACCGGGACCGGCAACGGGATCGCAACCCTCGGTGTTGCTCCCACACCTCGCTCAGCCAGTGAGCAGGAACCGGTCTGTATGTGGGATCCGAACCCTCGGCGGGAGCGCCTCCGCACTCCCAAGCGGTGCACTGTAGCAGTGCGCCACCGGGCCGGCCCTATTTTTATTTTTTTATTGAATCATAATTGATTATACATATTTTGGGAGTTCAACATTGACATATGATGATCAAATCAGTATTAGCATATATATTATTACAAATCGTACTTATTCTTTATGTCCCTTGTCCGATCTCTCCCCATCCCCCTCTCACTCCCCCCTCCCACCTCTGATAACCCTAGATTTCTTCTTTCCTTCTAAAAGAGTAATGGCTACTCTGTTGATTTGTGGCCTAGATGATCTCTCCAGTGTTGAAAGAGGTGTGTTCAGGTCCCCACTATTGTCATAGAGCAGATGCTTCTTCTATCACTCTGGAATGGGCTTTGTGGAGAGAGACAGCCTCTTCTTTTCTTTGGTCTCCACAGGTGACTTTCTTTGTGTCAATGCACTCGAGTGGCTGATGGGCCATCTGCATGGTGGTTGTGGCATCTAGCCACTTTTGCAGCAGCGTGGCTGTTGTGGTGGCAATGGTGGGCCACCAACATGGAAGTGGTGTTTTTGGTGTGCTCCTTGTTTGGTTGTGGGAGGAGGGGTCGGTCCCTGGCTCTATGCCTCAGGATACCAGGCGGGTTTGGTGGCAGCAACAGCATGCCTGGTTGTGGGAGGGGGGGTCAGTCCCTGGCTCCGTCTGTTTTTACATTCTAAGTTGTTGATGTGGAGCAGGTGGGTGGGAGGGGGAGAGGGGAAGGGGGACGGAGATACGGTAGGAGAAGGAGGAAGGAGGGTGGGCATGGTTGAGGCCTGTGGCACCCCCCTCATTCCTACAGGGGAGATCAGGGGGTTTACAGTGCTGGCTTGGTCATTGCTTGGCTAAATGCAGATGTCAGGGGTGTGTGGCTGAAGCCCTCAGCCCCCCACTGCCCTGGGCTTGGGAGACCAGGCGGCTTCCAGTGGTGGTTCAATGGTTGTCACTGGGCTGGTTGCAGATGTCAGGGGTGTGTGTGGCCAAAGACCTCGGCCCCACACTGTCCTGGCTCTGGAGCCTGGGGTGTTTCCTGCTACAGCTCAGTGGTATATAGCCTCATATCATAACCTATTTTCAAAGTATTTGAAAGATGTCTGTGTACTTCATTTTATACGGCCACATGACATTCCAGAATGTGAGTGAATCACACACCTTTTTTGTTGGCTGTTTTAGGCAGGATGGCATGGAGATTAGGCTATGGGTCCTGGCGCCAGAGGTCTGAGTTTGAAGCCACCTCCCAGTCATTGCCTAACTTTGGGAAGGTGACTCAATCTCTCTGGGCCCCTTAAAATCTCACAGAGTGTCGTGAGCATTGAATGAGAATATGCAGGTGAAAACCTTAGAGGGTAAGTGTTCAGTGAATGTTTCTTTCTATTATAGACCACATTACCATTGTCCATAAAGCCTTTTTCTCTATGTAGGGTTACTCCTTTGGGACCAATATGCAGAAATGAAATTACTGGGTCAGTGGGTACCAGCACTGTTAAGACTCTGGATAGCTATCTCCAAATTGCTCTCTTTTAGAGAGCAGCATACGCCAGTGCCCATGTCACCATACCATTCCTGGAAAGTGGTGATTCTTTACCAGAGTGGAATGTTCTATCTAGAGTGACAGCAACCATTTTAAAGTAAAGGCTCAGGAATGACTCCTCATATCTGCTGTAGTGGTACCTGCCACCAGTCCCACAAGTATCAGCTATTGCCACAGTTAAGCTGCATAACAAACCATCCCCAAATCTCTAATGGCACACAGCAATAAACATTTAAAATAAATTATTTGCTGGTGCAGGGATCGAACCCCACACTTTGGTGTTACCATCACCACACTCTAACCAACTGAGCTAACCGGCCGGCTAGGATAAGCATTTATTTCTTTTTTTTCTTTTTTTTTTTGTCTTTTGTCTTTTTCCGTGTCTGGCAACGGATCGCAACCCTCAGTGTTGCCCCCGTACCAGACCGGGGACCGGCAACGGGATTGCAACCCTCGGTGTTGCTCCTGCGCCTCGCTCAGCCAGTGAGCGGGAACCGGTCTGTATGTGGGATCCGAACCCTCGGGCAGGAGCGTCGCCGCGCTTCCCAAGCAGCGCACTATCCAGTGCGCCACTGGGCCGGCCCTATTTCTTTTTTTTTTTGTCTTTTTGTCTTTTTCCGTGTCCGGCAACGGATCGCAACCCTCAGTGTTGCCCCCGTACCGGACCGGGGACCGGCAACGGGATCGCAACCCTCGGTGTTGCTCCCGCGCCTCGCTCAGCCAGTGAGCGGGAACCGGTCTGTATGTGGGATCCGAACCCTCGGGCGGGAGCGCCGCCGCACTTCCCAAGTGGCGCACTATCCAGTGCGCCACTGGGCCGGCCCTATTTCTTTTTTTTTTTGTCTTTTTGTCTTTTTCCGTGTCCGGCAACGGATCGCAACCCTCAGTGTTGCCCCCGTACCGGACCGGGGACCGGCAACGGGATCGCAACCCTCGGTGTTGCTCCCGCGCCTCGCTCAGCCAGTGAGCGGGAACCGGTCTGTATGTGGGATCCGAACCCTCGGGCGGGAGCGCCGCCGCACTTCCCAAGTGGCGCACTATCCAGTGCGCCACTGGGCCGGCCCTATTTCTTTTTTTTTTTGTCTTTTTGTCTTTTTCCGTGTCCGGCAACGGATCGCAACCCTCAGTGTTGCCCCCGTACCGGACCGGGGACCGGCAACGGGATCGCAACCCTCGGTGTTGCTCCCGCGCCTCGCTCAGCCAGTGAGCGGGAACCGGTCTGTATGTGGGATCCGAACCCTCGGGCGGGAGCGCCGCCGCACTTCCCAAGTGGCGCACTATCCAGTGCGCCACTGGGCCGGCCCCTGATAAGCATTTATTTCTAACTCATGGGTTTGCGGGTTGGCTGCAGGTGGGCTGGGCAGCTATGCTCCATGTGTCTCTCACTTTCCTCCTGGGACTAGCAGGGGCGTGCTCATCTCTGGGTGATGGCAGGGGTTTGAGAGAGGGCACATCTCACCACAGAAACATATTTCCCATTTCCCAATGGCTAAGCCCAAAATCAAGGGGTAGAAAAGTGCATCTCACCCACAGTGAGGCTATGGCAGGGCTGTGGATGCAGGTGAAAAATTGGGGCCAACAGTTCAATCTCCCACACCCTGTTTCCTGTCATTGCTAGTTAAAAGAAAGTTCTTTATTGGACTTGAAAGCATAAAGGACAGATTTCTGTTTAACTTAATATGTTAATATATTAGGAATTCTCATTTTTAATATTTCAGCAACTCAGTACTCTTCTCTTTAAGAGAACCTGTCTGGATTCGTCTTTTTCTGTACAGTTCCTGACCATCTATGACCTATCTCTCGTCCAGGCAGCTTTCCAGCTAGCATGATCTGATTTACTTTAGCTTAAAGGGAGCCAGAAAGGACACATGATAATTTAAATGAATTTATAAACATTTTCATTAACTTAAAAAAGAAAAACTGGTTTTCTAGCCCAATTATTTAGCAAATCAGTCCAGTTTACTAAAAATCCCAAATTATTTACAGAAATGTGGCAGTTCTAACTGGATAATTTGCAGAAAGGTCTGCTCTTGCATTTGGATAGTGATGCTTGAAAATGTCTTTAATTTGTATCCCCATTTGAATGCTAGTTTGGCTGGGTAAATAGTTTTCCTTCAGAATGTTAGAGAAGTTGCTCTGTCTTCTAGCATTCAGGGTTGATGCTAAGTCTGATGTCAAGTTAATTTTCATTCTCTTGTGATAACCTGTATTCTTTCTCTGAAAACTATTAGAATTTTCCTTTTACCCTTGGTATTCAAAGTTTAACTGCAATGTGCTTAGATTTCTAAAATTCCATTTTACTTTTCATTTTATCTGCATTTTATTTATTTATTTTCTTTTTCTTTTTTCTTTTGTTGGCTTTAAAAAAAAATTTTTTTTTTCCTTTTTTCTTTTTTCATGACCGGCAGCGGATCGCAACCCTCAGTGTCGCGCCTGTACTGGACCGGGACCGGCAACGGAATCGCAACCCTCGGTGTTGCGCCCGCACCTCGCTCAGCCAGTGAGCGGCCGGTCTGTATGTGGGATCCGAACCCTCGGGGGGAGCGCCGCCGCACTCCCAAGCGGCGCACTGTAGCAGTGCGCCACCGGGCCGGCCCTTAAAAATTTTTTTAGAAATTTAAAAAAAAAAATTTTTTTTTAAGGCTGGTCAAGTGAAGCAGTGGGAGTGAAGAAGGAACAAAGAAATCTGTAACCGGTTGTGATCAATTAGTTGTAAACATCACTGCACTCAGACCAACCTATCTGCTTGGTGTTGAATGGCCTCTATCAACCTGAAGACTGGCGTCTTTATTCAGTTCTGGAATCCTCCCCTCCCCCACTTATTCCTTTGAGTATTTCTTCCCTCGCATCTTACTTGTTGTCTCCTTTTGGAACTCCTGTTATACGCGTATCGGAATTTCTGGGTCTATCCTCCATGCCTTGTGGCTTTTAACCTACATTGTCTATTTCTTCGTCCTTTCACTCTAAGCTTTAGGAGAATCCTGTGGTTTGATCTTTCATGTCACTAATGTCCCTTAGCTGTGTTTATTTGCTATCCATTGCATTTATTGAGTTTTTGAAGTTAACCTTCAGTTTCTACTATTTATAATTAATTTTTTATGGATGAAATATCCTCTCATATCTTAGAAGATAGAAATATCTATTATAATGTCTGTATTTTCTCTATTAACTTCCTTTGGTTATAATTCTTTGATATTATGTTTGATGTCTTTTCATCACGGTGTTGGTTTTCTCAAATGGTTGGAAATTCTTGGCCATCTGCCCATCTTTATATCTAAGAATTCCTATTAACCTGCTTATTCTGTGTATCATACCTGCCCCTGATGATTATTGGGGTGGGGCAGGTTCTGTTCCTCAGAGTAATGTAGGAGATCCTGTCTTTCCTGGGGACAGGGAGTGAGTAGTTACTGGGGGTACCATCTTGCCTCTCTGGACCAGGGATTCACACTTTCAGATTTAGATTGGGAGAAAATGCTCTGGTCCAATGATAGTGACCTTTCTTATTTTCTCATACCATTATGAATTTCCTTTCTTTTCCTTTTGTGTGTCTTCTAATTAAAGAAGACTTTTCTGTTATTTATGGGCTTTTGATTAGGAGGGAGGTCAAATGGGGGTGCTTGGCCCTCCATCTGGCTCTGATCTGCATTTTTAGCAAAACAACTAAGTTTGGAAGTTTAAAACTAACGACATTAGGCCTGAGAGATTTCTTAATGTAAATATATTTCAGCACAGTTAATGAAAACTTGGAGTGCTTACAACGTTGGATATATTACATGTGTGACAAATTATATATAAACCAGATTTCACTTCCTGTTTTTTTTTTCTTTCTCTTTTTAATCAGCAGAGGAAAAATGGCAAGAAAATCAAGTCTCCTATATTATAGCTACACATTTTAGAGGATAATGCATATTTAAACATTTTCAACATTTTGCTGTTAAAATGAATAAAACTTTACAAGGAAAAATCCCCCCAAAGCATAAAGTCCTAGCCAGTGATGAGCCCCTCTTTCAGACATGGTACAGGCCTTGCCTCTGGGGGCCCATAGGCCCCAGGCTGCTGCTGTTAGCAACCGCAGTGTCATTTGTCTCCTTCGTCTCTCATCACTATGGTGACTCTTGTTAAATAAAGTGAACAGTCCTGATCATGTGCACTGGTGCCTTATTTGGCATTTTCTCTGTGGTTGTCAGTTTCCAAAAAAACAACAGCTATCTATTCGATAAATATTTGTTGAATACCTACTACATGCTCAGTCCCAGTAACAATGATGAACAGGACAAGACGCTTTTCCTCAAGGACACTCTCCATAGGGAAGAAGAGGCAACATGCATAGATTCCCTTCATCATCCAGCAAATGGAGCCCAACTTGACATGTTTTGCTGAAGTTACTGAATTTAAAGATGTTTTATGTTTGTATAGATGTAATCCTTTTTTAAAATTATGTTTAACTTTCAAATGGGAGATACATTACGTGATTCAAAAGTCAAAATGATATGAAAAGATATCTCCATCTGTTCTTTCCCCCTCTCCCACCTTCCCCTCTAGGTAATCATTTTTATTAGATTCTTGTTTACACTTCTAGAATTTCCTTATGCAATTATATATGAATATGTGTTTTTATCTTTCATTCCTAAAAAGGGTGGCATGTTATACTTCAGGGTACTTCAAAAAGTTCATGGAAAAATAGAATTAAAAGATAATACGAATCTCTCTATGAACTTTTTGAAGTACCCTCATATACTTACCAATATATCCTGGAGATCTTCTCATATTGGTTCATGGATATCTCCCTCCTCATCTTTTATAGCTCTAAGTATTTCACTACGTGGGTGAATCATAATATTATTGATAGCCACTTGGGATGTTTCCAATCTTATGTCACTACAATGAATGCCTCAGTGAATAATCTTGTACATCTGCCATTTGTATGCATGCAAGGGTATTTGCTGAATTGATTTCCAGAAGTGGGATTGCTGGATCAACAGATACTTGCATCTATAATTTTGGCAGATTTTGCCAGCTGTCCCTTTATAGGGGTTGTAACTATCTTACCCTCTCCCAGCCATGTCTGAGAAAGCTTCTTTCTCCTGGGTAAGAATATTTCAAATCTTTTCTTGTCTTCTAGTACCAAATAATACTTGTACCTTTTCCTCAAAGTGCTGTATTTGTTCTCAGGTATTATCAAAGTTTCTGTTAGTACAGGTAAAGCCACTCATCAGTAGACAATGTGTTATACTTTATGGCGTTTCAGGATGAGAAATCACTGAAGAGAACCCAGAATGCTTAAGGGGACACGGAGGGCAGGTTGGATGAAGTCCAGTTTCAAGCTGTTGAGCTTGAGGGAAGGCCAGGGCCAGACTGTGGGGAACTTGGGCTGTCAGGCACCAGGAGCTTTGAATTTTTCCTGCAGGCGATAAATACATGTTGAATACCTACACTTGCCTCTACAACTTGCCACGGAAGGTTTCATAGAGGAGAACAGAGATGATGAGAACTCTGTCCAGGCAGATTTTAATTCCAGTGGCCTGTGCAGGTTGGGGAAGAGACTAGAGAGACCCTAACTTTTAATTCTTACATTTACCTGCTGTGGCTTGCTATGGTAATAAACGTGCAATATCGCTATTTAGCAGTTGCCTATTACCTCACATGGAGGGGGCGGGGGGGGGGGAAATCCTGAGTCAAGGGGGTAATTTCTCTCATGCTTTCTGACTGGAAGGTTTTCTGCTTGGTTCCTTAAGAGCTGCCCTTATTGTCATTCAATGCACCGTAATTGAAACGCTACATGAGTCACTTGACGCTCACAGTGCGCTGGCGGCTGGGAACCAGGGTTTCGCATTTTCTGATCTTGCGATTTATTTCCCACTTTCCAGGGAGAGGCAGTCACTAATGGGGCAAGACCTTGGCCAAGATACGGTGAAGAGGGGGTGTGAGACCCGAGGGAGGAAAGGCCAGCTTCCCGAGGCTTCGCTCGGCTGCTTTCCGCCCACCGAGCGGCCTTGCCAGACGCGCAGTCCGGCTCCCGGAGGTGCAGGAGGACGCCGTGTGCGGTTTCCATGGCAGTGGCCGCGGGGACGGCGCGGGCTCACCTGCTCTGCTGTCCGTTGGCAGCCTCGGTAAGGAAGAGGCAGGAGGCCCCCTCCGCTTGTCTTCGTTCCTGGAGCTTTTACAGTGTCTTTGGCTGCTGGCTTTACGGGTCTGATCTGTGTCCCAGAGAACTCAACGTTCTGGGCTTGTCAAAGTGCGACTTTATCTCTGAGCGGATTGAATGGCAGTCCTTCCGAATGCCAGAGTGGAAAAGTCCCGGGAGACCGCGCCTCTGTCTTGTCCCTCTTGGACGTGAGGCTGGGCCAGCGATGGCGCTTCCTGCAAAGGGCGGCGCGAGGACGCTTTCTGCAGGCCAAAGAGACGCTCCCCCAACGCGGCCAGAGGCGTCTCCTCACGGTGCCACCGGCCCCAGGCTGGTGCAATTCAGGGTCTGGGCATCTTTGTTTGATCTGGTCTCTTCATTTAATAAACTCAACAAGACTGTGAGTGTTTCAGCTACTCGTTGCTGTCCAGAAATGTCATTTAATCACTCACTGTCCCATACTTTTTTCCAGCAAGGACACATTACTAGGAATTCAGGCCCAAGTTCACTGTGTGTGCTCTTCAGCAAGTGCTTCCTGTTTCCATGTCAGCAGGCTGTGGCTGCTGTGGCCTGGGGACACCAGACTTCAGCTTGGCCCTCAGGATGGGTTCTGGCAGATCTTGGGCTTTATCTAAGGAGCTAACACTTGCAATTCCACGACAGGGATGGAGAGAAAGGCTTGGGGTCAGGGACTTGGACTCCAGCTTGGGAGATGAAGACGCTCCAAGCAGATTCCATCCAACACAGTCACGAAGGCATGGATGTCAGGGGCGGCTGCAGCACGGGACAGACGAAGCTCTTTCCAATGCTTAAGACCCTGAAGAAGTGCCCCTCAAGCCATGTGTTCCTCTTGGACATATTGAAGAATCAACAAAACGAGTGGAACATAGTTTAGTATTAAGCACCACTGGGAAACAAAACATAAATCTCAGTTTAAGACCACATATGAGTCAAAAGCAGATTTAGTTATCTTAAGGGACAAAATATTTTTTGCCCTAATCATCTGCCATTAAATCATGAACAGAGACAATGAAATTCCTGTGGGTAAACCCCAAACTAATTAAACACATTTCTTTGGTTCTGTATTATGACCAGTTAAAGGAGAAGAAACAAGGAGAAAAGTAGGTTCATTTGATCCCTCCTCAGGCAAAAATTTTTGAGTATTTACTGAGTTTTAGGCAAAAGTGGGAACTGCGTGACCCAGCCCTTGCCCTCCAGAGGCTGAGTTTGCTGGGGTTTCAGAGAAGCAGGCAGCCAGCCAGGTGACCGATAGAGGCCTGATGCCCTGGACCTGGGGCCAGCAGCTGGAATCTGTGAGCTGCCGGCTTGGGGGCGTGGGCTCCATGGTGCCCACAGAAGTGGCAGGCGTGGGAGGGGGCCTGGGTGGGCGTGCTGGTGGAGGGCAGAAGGAGGAAGAATTATGAGTTCGAGTTTAATTTTATTAGTGTATTAGTTAGGGCTCTACTGGAGAAACAAAACCAGCATATTTGCATAGGCATAGGAGTATATGTGAATCACATCTACAAAATGCCTTCAAACACCTAGTGCCTGAAGAATCTCTGGACAAAGCCAGTTAGGCCTCACGAGTGACCTTCACCTCGCTTGATTTGCAAACATAGTTGAAACTGAGCTTCAGCTATTTCTTTTTAATGTCTATACTAAAAAACAAACAAACGGAACTTAAGCTCAACTAATCAGAAGCAGCCAACACACTTGTAATTGTATATCTAGGGACTTTCCAGAAGGATAGACCAAATAAGGCAGCTTTCTAATTGTAATCAGTCAAGTATTTCCTTTATATGACTTCCATATTTATTCTGTAACAGGATGTCCCTTATGCTTCCTCAGTAGAGTCCCTGAACCATTTCTGGTTTGGAGCTGCCCGATTCATGAATCATTGTTTGCTCAAGTAAACTCTTTAGCATTTTATTGTGCCTTAGCTTACTTTTTTAACAGATTGGTAACTGGATACTATAGTCTACTCAAAATGACACATAAAACTAACCATCGCAGGTAGTAAACCATGCATACAGTGAAATAATCAAGTAGTAGAGTATAATTAAAATAAAAAATGTTAAGTGTTTCTGTGTCTCCATTCACAAGTTGAGGAAAGATTTGGACAGGAAATAGTGACTGGGGGTCTGTAGCATTTGTAGGATGGGAAGCTATGGGACTGGGTGAGGGCACCAGGGAGAGTGTGAAAGTCACAAGACACAGAGGAAGAAAAGGACAGAACTCCGAGGATACCATGAGTAGAGGACAGGACTGGAGGGGCACCAGGAGAGGGGAGCATTATGGAAGCTTCAGTCCGTAGAATCCCAATGAGCTTGTGCGTGGTGGGTTCAGAGCAAGCACCCAGGAAGCCAGGCTATATGTGCAGCAGAGGGACAGATAGCAGGGGTGCCAGGGAGGATGGCACTCTTCATACCTGGTCTGGCTGGTGAAGCAGGAAGAAACACCTCCCCTGCTAAGATGAAGTCCAGGGTATGTCGAAGAAGAGGGAGTCAAAGCTTCTACAGTGCATTGCTGAGAACAGAGGTTAAGGATAATTGGCATTTTGTTTAGGGTCCACTGTGGAGTTTCTGTTTGAGCAAAGATTGTCTTCATTTGGAGTTGTGTACAAGAATTTGAGGATGATAGGCTGGCACTGTGGGAGAAGAGGGGAGGAGACCCAGCCTGTGGCAAGAGGAGGTGTGAGGAGGAAAGATGATCAGTGAGACCTTCTCAGAGGGGGTTGAGGTTGAGGGACTTTTGCAGACATTGCCCATTATTCAATTTTACACTGTACCTTGTTGTGTACAATGGTGGACCCACCCCTCTATAACTCCAAAACCTGGAGGGGCTGTCAGCACAGCATGACAAAAAAAAAAAAATGTTTGCTGAGTGCATGTGGAGGTCTGAGCACTGTGCTGGACCCCTGCCAGTGATGGTGACCCTTAGAATCACCTGATCCCTTCCCTGGAGCAGAGTCTTTCAGAGCCCAGCATTGAATGGGAGCCCAGGGGACTTGCAGGGATGGTGGTCACTGGCTTACATGTCAGTTCATCACTCTCTCAGAGGGTGTCAAATGGGAAGGAGCATATCCCCCTAGGAAACAACCTGTTTCCTGGACTGGAGCTGCCTATTTCCAGTCTGTCTTCTGAGGCTGAGAAGAATGAGTCCTGTGACAGCCCTTTATGTAGCTTTTTATGGAGACAGCTTATCTGTCTGCCCTCATCTCTTTCCAAGGCCTTCTTTCTTGGTCCCCTTGGCTGTTTTGATAAATTTCAGCCTCTCACTGCCTTGGGCATACTTATTAGAACATCCCTATATGCATAGTAAAACATTTGTCTGTTTTTTGTCCTGGGTTCCTGAGATGAAGCTTCTAAAATCCTTGAAATTTTCCAAGTGACAAGAGTGCCTTTGTTGTTCATGGTGGCCCTTGGATCACACCTGGGTTTATGATATCAAGACTCAGAATGGAAGCTGGTCATGCCAAGAATACTAACCATGTGATTTAGAGGTTGGGGACTCTGAACCATGTGCTACCAACTCAACCTCCTCACCTCTGGGGACGGGAGGGGGCCTGGAGATTGAGTTCAGTCACATGGCCAATGATTCAATCAATTATACCTATGTAATGAAAGCCCAATAAAAACTCTGGATCCTGAGGCTCATAGGAACGTCGCAGTTGTTGAACACATCAGTGTGCCAAGAGGATGAAGGACATGGATGCTCTATGCTCAGGTCCCTCCCAAACCTTGCCCTTTATGTCTCATTTGTCTGGATCTGATTTGTATCCTTTATAATAAAACTGTAAATACAGTACTTTTCTGAGTTCTGTGAGTCATTCTAATGAATTCTTGAACCTGAGGGGATCATGGGAACCCCCAAATTTGTAGCCAGGTGGTCAGAAGTGCAGGTGATCTGGGGACCCCTGCACTTGCAACTGGTGTCTGAAGTGAGGGAGGTCTTGCTGGGAACTGTGCATTTAACATGTGGTGACTGATGCTTTCAGTGGCTGCCATGAGAATTAAACTGCAGTGTTGTACCCTGGCTCAGATATCCCAGTAAAAATGTGGTATTGAGCATGCAAGGGGGCAGAGACCCCTGTTCCTTGGTAAGAAAGCCACCATATGTGGCCTAGGGGCCCCACAATTCCATGGGCAGGGACAGCCCCCCCGTGTCCTTCTTGCATGAGCAGTGGTCAAGACTGAGTTACTCGATAAAGATTCATGGAGCAGCTGGAGGGGTACTTGGGTTGTGGCAGGAGCTTGGCAGCAGCTTAGTTCCACATCTTTATATTTATGATCCTAAAAACCTTACAGAGCAATGAGGAGCCTGAACCTCATCCTACCCCCCAAATAATAAAACAAAACTGCATCTTCAGTGAATCTAGGAGACAGAGAAAAACTCCAAGACTCAAATTATATTTAACTGTGGCCAAAGGCTCTCAAAACTGGGCAAATCTGCACAGGAGGTCAGTGGGGCAGCAGGTATGGCAGAGAAGAATGAGGAGTGTGGAGGAGTCTAATGGGCAGGTCCTAGAAGGAGAAGGCCTCACCCTGAGGAGGAAATGCTGTGATCATTGAAAATCAGCTGGAGAGGTTGAGAGAAGGTATGGGAGGAGTCTGGAGGGGGGCCCAGAAGTGACCAACTTAGGAGGAATCCCTTTGGGAAGAGAGTGGATCCCCTTGGAAGGCAGGTGCAGTTTCCTTTGGGGGAAGCAGCTTCTGGTGAGGGAGTTGAAGGGTCTCAGGACTAGGGAAGAAGCCTTCCTTTTGATTTAATTTGCTCTTCTTTTTCCAAATCTTAAGGTAGAATGTTAGGTTATTGATTTGAGATCTCTTTTCTTTCTTAAGAAAGAAAGAGATTTTATTTCACATTTATAGCTATAACTTTCCCTCTAAACACTGCTTTGGCTGCATACCATAAGTTTTAATATGTTGTATCTTCATTTTGATTTATCTGAAAGTATTTTTTGATTTCCCTATTGATTCATTCTTTGACCCATTGCTTATTGAGGAGTATGTTGTTTAATTTCCACATATTCATGAGTTAGGGAGGAGTCCTTTCAGACTGGTGACCTGGCTCTGCAGAGCCATCGGTGAAAAAAACTGTTCTTCACAGCCACAAAGAAGGACATCTCTGCAGACATGTCCCTCAACACCACCAATACTCAGGATTCTCCTGCTAATAGCTGGTCTAGGAAAATAAAACTCACTCAAATATCAGTAATGTAATAGGTACAACTGCAAATTTATACAGAATCCTATAAGAAAAATCCAGAAGAGGAGTAACAGAAGTTCTCTGCAGATGAAGGCAAGACATCAGAAAAATGTTGCCAAAAGTGCAGGAAAATTGCTTTCCAACCTTCCAACATATATTTTTAAAAATCCTCAGTGAAGTAGTTGCAACTATAAAGATCACAAAGTAGAAATTTAATAACTTGGGATAGAAATAGCCTGACAAGAGGAGAAGATGACCAGGCAGCAGGTGGGCATTATGAACTGGTAGAAGTTAGAAAAAAAAATAGAAGAAAAGACAAACTCATTTCAGAAATGAACACCAAATTAAAAGGAATTAAAGAGAGAATAAACAGAGCAGAAAGCCCAGTAAGGCACATAGAGGAAGGGACGTGAAATAGAGATAGTGATAAGACAAATTAGAGATATCAGGAAAAATTGTGAAGGACTTTGAAATGGACCAAAGGATTATTGGGTATCTTCAATGGAAAACTATGATTTGGAGTGCAATGGAAAACTAAACACCTCCTTCAGATTACTCCCTTCTGGGTTTGTGCCTTTCATTGTCTTTATGCTATTTTATAACTTTGTAGATTGTAGATAACCAATATTAACACAAATTATTTTTATCTGTAGATATGCAAATTAATTCTTTCTGGAGGAAGAAACAATTGATCCCCCTTTGCGGTAGAAAGAATATTGGCTCCCCAAAGATATCCACATCCTAACCCGTGCAACCTGAAAATATGTTACTTTATATTGCAAAAGAGAGTTTGCAGATGTGACTAAGTTAATGATGTTGAGATGGGGAGATTGTCCTGAGTTATTCAGGACCCAGTGTAATCACAAGGGTCCTTATAAGAAGGAGGCAGGAGGGTTAGAGTTGGAGCAGGAGATATGACAATGGAAGCAGAGGTTGGAGTGATGCAGGGCCATGAGCCAAGGACTGTGGCAGCCTCAAGAAGCTGGAAAAGGGAAGGAAGTGGATTCTCCCCTAGGGCCTCCGGAATAAAAGCAGTGTTGCCAACCCATTTTCGACTTCTGACATCCAGAACAGCAAGATAATAAATTTGCTGTATGAAGCCACTGAACTTGTAGTAGTTTGATATTGCAGCAATAGGAAACTAATACATACCTCACCAAGAAAAAAAAAGCCAATTTCCTATATACTTGTAAATTTATTTCATGTCCTTATATATGTCACTGTTCTTTAAATTTTCCTTTAAACTGGTTGTAATGTCTTATTGATTTTATTATTAATTAATGAGTTAAATAAAATATTTTAAATGTGTTTTTTAATATTCTTATAAAGTCATGATTTTACTCTTTTTTTTTTGGCAGCTGGTAGTACAGGGACCAAATCCTGGATCTCGATGTTATCAGCACCATGCTCTAACCAACTGAGATAGCTGGCCAGCCCCTGATTTTACTCTTTAAAAAAAATATATTTTCAACAGGGGTGCCAAGATTGCTCAATGGGGAAAGGACAGACTTTTCAACAAATGATGCTGGGAAAACTGGATATCCACATGCAGAAGAAAGAAGTTGGGCTCTTATCAACTTCACAGACAAAAATTTAAGCAAAAGGATCAAAAACCTAAATGTAAGAGCTAAAATGATAAAACTTTTAGATGAAAACATAGGAGAATAGATTCATAACATTGGATTTGGCAATCATTTCTTGCATATGACACCATTCAAAGGCAACAACAAAAAAGAAGACCAAATTAGATTTTATCAGAATTAAAAACTTTTTTGCCTCAAAGGATACTAGAAACAATGTAAAAGCAATCCATGGAATGGGATAAAATATTTGTAAATCACACATCTGGTAAGTGGTAAACATTCAGAATATATGCCGAAGTCCTAAAACTCAATAACAAAAAACCCTAAATAACCCTATGAAAAATGGGCAAATGACTTGAATAGATATTTCTCCAAAGAAGATATATAAATGCCAACAAACATGTAAGAAGATGCTCAAAATCACTAATCATTAGGGAAATGCAAATCAAAACAACCGTGAAATATTACTTCATACTCACTTGGATTGCTATTGTAAAACAAACAGAAAACAAGTGTTGGAGTGGATGTGGAGAAATTGGAACCCTTGTGCATTGCTGGTAGAAATGTAAAAGGATGTGACCATTGTGGAAAACAGTATGGAAGTTCCTCAAAAATAAAACAAACAGAAAACAAGTGTTGGAGTGGATGTGGAGAAATTGGAACCCTTGTGCGTTGCTGGTAGAAATGTAAAAGGATGTGACCATTGTGGAAAACAGTATGGAAGTTCCTCAAA
>NW_007728437.1:9740-10509 GCF_000696425.1 Galeopterus variegatus | reverse complement strand
TAGGGAAATGCAAATCAAAACAACCGTGAAATATTACTTCATACTCACTTGGATTGCTATTGTAAAACAAACAGAAAACAAGTGTTGGAGTGGATGTGGAGAAATTGGAACCCTTGTGCATTGCTGGTAGAAATGTAAAAGGATGTGACCATTGTGGAAAACAGTATGGAAGTTCCTCAAAAAATTAAACATAAAATTGCCACTTGATCCAGCAATTCTACTTCTGAGTATATACACAAAAGAATTGAAATCTGGGACTTACACAGGTATTTGTTCACCAATGTTTATGGCAGCATTTTTCATGATAGCCAAAAGGTGGGAGCATGCTACATGCCCACCAATCAATGAATGGACAAACAAAATATGACATATTCATACAATGAAATATTATTCACTCTTAAGAAGCAAGGAAATTCTGATGCATGGTACCACATGAACAAGCCTTGAAGATATTATAATGAGTAAAATAAACCAGTCTCAAAAAAGACAAATATTGTATTATTCCCCTTATATGAGGTACCTAGAGTAGTCAAATTCATGGAGATCGAAGGTAAAACAGTGGTTAAAAGGGGTTGGGGGCAGGAGAAAGTGGAGTGTTACTATTTAATGGACACAGAGTTTTAGTTTGGGATGATGAAAAAGTTCTGGACGTGAATGGTGGTGATGGCTGGAGAACACTATCAGTGCACTTAATGCCACTGAAACTATACATTTAAAAATAGTTAAAAAGGCAAATTTTATGTTATGCATATTTTACCACAATAAAAAA
>NW_007728437.1:9122-9705 GCF_000696425.1 Galeopterus variegatus | reverse complement strand
GAACACTGCCACAGAATGTCAACACTGATACATAGCCTAGAAAATGACTGGATTTTATTTTATTTATTTATTTATTTTCCTTTTTTGGTCTTTTTTACTGACTGGCAATGGGATCGCAACCCTCGGTGTTGCCCCTGCACCGCGCTCAGCCAGTGAGCGGGAACCGGTCTCCACATGGGATCTGAACCCTCAGCGGGAGTGCCGCCGCGCTCCCAAGCGGCGCACTATCCAGTGCGCCACCAGGCCGGCCCATGGATTTTAAAGATAAAGAATCTTTTACACAGTCAGGCAAAAATATTACTTGAGGGAAATAAAATCAGATTGGCATCTTACTAATATTCAAAGTCAGAGGACAGTGGAAAACATCCACAAGAATGTCAGTAAAAGAAAATGTGGGTCAAGGCTTATTCAGCTAAGATAAACTTCATGTATGAAGGATACAAACAGGTTTTAAATATTCAAGAATATTGACAATACTGTTCTCATAAGCACTTGCTGAGGAATCTAATCGGGGACAAGGTTCACTACATAGAGATGAACAGGAAACTTCAGTGAAATGTGTGATGGTGAGCACTGAATATAA
>NW_007728437.1:7076-8303 GCF_000696425.1 Galeopterus variegatus | reverse complement strand
GCGCCGCCGTGCTCCCAAGCGGCGCACTGTAGCAGTGCGCCACCGGGCCGGCCCCTAAAGGATATTTTTAAAACCAACACATCAAGTGGTAGAATTTTAAGCATATTTAAGAGGACAAAGGTAAACAAAGGTAAAGAAAGATAACAGTAATGTCTAAAATTGGTATGTAGGGGAGAGAGAGAGGAATGGAGAAAAGGAAGCTAAAAGCTATATTATTAAAAAAATCTTGCTGTTCGTATTAGGGAGGTGGTGGATACCATCTAACAAACGAGGGAGCAAGAGTTGTTATATGAGATTTAACATATAATCTAACACATGATTTTAACAACTACTAAAATAAAAATACAAACCTTACACATTGTATATGTGTATCAAAATATCACACTGTACACCATAAATATGTAAAATTGTGTCGATTAAAAAATAGTAAAAAAATGCAAACCTTCCTAACGTTAGAACAATAATAAAATGATCAAACCCCCCCCCCCGACTACATACGGAAATACTTAAAAATATATACGGAAAGCAAGCACAACATTATAGGGAAGAATTAAGAATAAACATATTTTATATCAACAAACACAAATAAACATAAGTGTGTTTAACTCACCTTTTAAAAGAAAGAAATTTTCAAATTATATCACAAAGTAAAATCCAACTTTATGCATATTCTAGAGATAAACTTAAAACAAAGATTCAGAAAAGTTAAAAATAAAAGGATAGGGAAAGGCATATCTACCAAATGCAAATAAATAAACAGATAAATAAATAAATAAATTAGGGGATGTGCTCTTAATATTAGAAAGGCTAGAATTTAGATAAAAAGTGTTAAATGAGCCAAAGAAGGGCACTTTATGATGCTAAAGGCTGCAACTGACAAAAAAGAGGCAATGCTTATGAATATCTATACATCAAACAGCAGCAATTGTTGAAATAACTGGTTAGCCATTTGGCAAAATATAAAGTTAGATTCATACCTCATACTGATTATGAAGATAAGTTTTAAATAGGTCAAAGATTTAAATTTTAAAAACAAAGTTATAAAATTACTAGAAGAAATCATGGTAAATTTCATTACAATTTTGAAATGGAGATATCATTTCTATCACTCAAAATTAAAAGCCATAAAATAAGACTGAAAATTTGATTATATTAAAAAGAATATTCCACGGGCCGGCCCGGTGGCGCACTGGATAGTGCGCCGCTTGGGAAGCGCGGCGGCGCTCC
>NW_007728437.1:4544-6212 GCF_000696425.1 Galeopterus variegatus | reverse complement strand
TCCCCAGTCCGGTACGGGGGCAACACTGAGGGTTGCGATCTGTTGCTGGACACGGAAAAAAAAAAAAAAAAGAATATTCCATTCTGATTCTGGAAAGTTGGGGCAGATATACTTTTTTCTATTCTTCTGCTAAGTACAGCTAAAACTCCTGGAAATTATAAATAAAGCAAACACAAGAAGACCCTGAAAGGTGAAGAGAAAAAGGCAGATTGACTAAAGGCAACCTCAACTATGTCTTGCTCTTTGTAGACAAAGAACCAAAAAAGAGGCAGCCTAGCCAGACAAATTTCTAGACAATAACTGCTCTATTCCAGCCAAACACTACAGAAAAAATGGTTTTCCTGCCCAACCCCTCACTACCAGCAAAGATTGTGTGGAGAGTCTAGACTTCCATTCTTGCCAGGCTGTAATGAGATGGTTTGGGAAAGTTAAGTAAGGATCTAGAGCTTTTATACCTGCTGAGTGGTAACAAAGCACTGCCCCCTAACACCCTGCCTTGTCAATGGGGACCACATGGGGAACCTGAACTTCCACTCCCACTCAGTAGTAACAAGCCACCCTTTGTCTCCTTGTTGGGTTGGTGTCAGTGGAGGCCCTGTAGAGTTGCCTGAACTCCCACCCCTGCTGAGCAGTGACAAGGAGCCCCTTTCCCTCACCTGGGTGTCAATGGAGGCTGAGTGGAGAACCTAGACTTCTGGACTTCTACCCCTACCTAGCAGTAATGAGGCAGCTCTCCCTTTTCCCACTGAAGTGGTGTTAGAGGAGTTCTGCTGAAACACAAGATTTAAATAAGATTGAGATTCTTATAGCATAATCACCAAAATGCTCAGGTTTCTGTAAAAAACTAGTCACCATATCAAGAAACCAGGANCAGCCATCATAAAAATCCTGCAATATGCAAATGATGAATATGCTTGAAATAAATGAAAAAAACAGAAAGTCTCAGCAAAGAAGTAGAATACATAAAGAAGAACTAAATGGAAAATTTAGGATAAAATACACAATAACAAAATAAAAAAACTCAATGGATGGGCTTAACAGCAGAGTGGAGAGAACAGAGGAAAGAATCAGTGAACCTGAAGATAGAATGATACACATTACCCAATCTAAACAACAAAAAGAAAATATAATAAAAAGAACAACAAGATTCAGGGACATGTGGGACTGTAACAAAAGATCTAAAATTTATGTCATCAGTGTTTCAGAAGGAGAGGAAAAAGAGGATGAGACTGAAAAATATTTAAAGAAATAATGGTTGAAAAAAACCCCAGATTTGGCAAAAGACAAAAACCTAAATTCAAGAAGCTGAATGAACCCTAAACATGATGAACCTAAAGAAATCCATTCCAAAGCGCATTGTAGTCAAACATCTGAAAACTGAAGACAGGGAAAAAATCTTAAAAGCATTCAGAGAGAAACTATGTATTATGGGGGAAAAACCAATTCAAATTACAGCAGATTTCTCATCAGAAACCATGGAGGCTAGAACACTTTTCAAGTGCTGAAAGAAAAGAAATGTCAACCCAGAATTCTATATCCAGTGAAAATATGCTTCAAGAATGAAGGCAAAACTCAGATGAAGGAAAACTAAGAGAATTTATTGCCAGTAGACAATAAATAAATTCCTACCCTAAAATGATGTCTAAAGAAAGTTCTCTAAACAGAAAG
>NW_007728437.1:0-575 GCF_000696425.1 Galeopterus variegatus | reverse complement strand
TTACTGGTGAGTACTAGCAAACATTTAGAGAAGGATTAACACCAATTTTACACAATCATTTTTAGAAAATAGAAAAGGAGGAACACTTCCCAATTCATTTAATGAAATCAATATTACTCTGATACTAAAACCAGACAAGGGCAGTGCAACAAACAAACAAAAACCTCCACTACAACTTAATGTATATATTTCTCTCATATATAGATATAATGTATATATCCTTCATGCATATAAATGTAAAAATTCTTAACAAAATATTTCAAATAGAATTCAGCAATAATACACAATTATACACCATGAAGATGTAGGGTTGGTTCCAGGGATGAAAGCTTGTTTCCACTTTCAGTCAGTATGATCTGCAGTGTTAACAGACAAAAGAAGAAAAATCACATGGTTATATCAATTGATGTGGAAAAAGAATTTCACAAATTTCAACATCTGTTTATGACAAAAACCCTTAGACAATAGGGATAGAGGGGAATTTCTTTAATTTGATAAAGAAAATCTACAACCGGGGCCGGCCCGGTGGCGCACTGCTACAGTGTGCCGCTTGGGAAGCGCAGCGGCGCTCCCAC
>NW_007728436.1:308146-308726 GCF_000696425.1 Galeopterus variegatus | reverse complement strand
TCATCAGAAACTATGCAAGAAAAAAGAGAAGAGACTGATACCTTTAATGTATTGGAAGAAAATAAACATCAACCTAAAATTTTCTATTCAGAAAAGTTTTTCTTCAAAGTGGAGGAGAAATAAAGTCTTTCCCAAACAATGAAAAAATGAGGGAGATCCCCAGCAGATCTGCCCCACAATAAACATTAAAATAAATTCTTCAGCAGAAGGATATCAGTCAGAAACTTGGATCTATAGTTTAAGAAAAGGAGATTGGAGAAAGCACAAACGAAGGTAAAATAAAATATTTCAATTTTTAAATTCTTATTCTTATTAATAATGCCATGGTATTTGGGTGATTATAGCATACATATAAGTGGAACAAATGCAGTAATGGCAGAAGAGATGGGAGAAATAAATTGGGAATATTCTGGTGAATAGTACTTGTATACATGTGACAGAGTCATATTTGGAATTTGATTTAGATTAGCTAAAAACGTTTATTGTGAATTCTAGGGCAGTACCAACAGAATAATTTTAAGGAAGTATGATTGATATGCAAAGAGAGGACAAAAAATCAAATCATATAAAATACTCAATT
>NW_007728436.1:303006-306971 GCF_000696425.1 Galeopterus variegatus | reverse complement strand
ATACATGAGGCAAAATTGATAGGAGAAATAGAGAAATCCACTCTCACGGTTGGAGATTTTCCCATTTTTCTACCACTAATGGTTAGATCAAGTAAGAAGAAAATCACTAAGGATATAGATAATCAGAACAGCACTATCAATCAACATTATTTAATTTACATTTATAAAAAAATTAATACAACTAATAAACTTTTAGTCAGATTAACAAGGAAAAAGAGGAGGTAAACATTAGCAATAAGAAACCACAGAGGGGCCATCACTACAGAAGTCATGAACATTAAGAGGGCAATAAAGAAATACTATGGAAGACTCCATGCCTGAAAATTCTATAACTTACATAAAATGAACCAATCAATTTCCCAAAAGAGCAATCCACCAAAACTTACACAAGGAGAAACAGATAGCTCAAATAGCTCTTGAAAAGTCCAGTTTCTGGTCCCAATAAAACCATGTATGATATTTTAATCCCAACTATATGCAATTGCAAAGCCTTCGTAGTGGAAACTGGCTCTCTCCACACCAGACTAGGTTCACAGCCAGTGCATTGCAGTTCTGCGGAGAGTTGCAGTCCGGACCTGGGCCCCCCTTTCTGGACATGCTCTTACACATATTTGCATTCTTAAGTCAGACATATTCAATTAGAAGCCTCTTTATCTGGGGTTTTTGATTGAGGCCTTCCTCAGGTGACTCTGCTGAGACCTGCTGGATGTGGGAGGTGGGATTGTAGACACTCTTCCTCTCTGTTACTCAATACTCAGTAATTTTCCACTTGCAACCTTTCCTTTGATCCCTTTGTCCAGCCTCAGAGTCCAGAAAACTGCAGGAGCCTTCTGTTTTTGTCTAGCTTGAGATCACTCCCTCCTCTGTGCTGATATACCTGACCCTCCACCAGTGCATTGATCCATGTGGAGAAATGGAACATGGAAGTGGGAAGATTTTCTCTGGGTTGTGCCTCTTGCTCACACCATCACAGTAAGTGATAAAAGGCTTTATTCTTACTTTCATTTTGACATGTTATTGCTTTAACTGAATACTCTCACTCCTGGCTGCTCTGCTCTCTCTCCAGCTCAGCTGAGCTCTTGACAGCTCTACATCTATTACATAAGTTAATTCAATAATGAATAACAGTAAACAAAACAAAGCAAAACAAACAAACAAACAAACAAAACCCACTAAGCCCAGATAACTACACTGATAAATTCTACCAAAAATGTATGAAAAAAGTAAAACAATTTCTCCACAATTTTCTCCAGGAAATATATGCAGAAGAAATACTTCCTAACTTATTGTATGAAGCCATTTACCTTAATATAAAAAACATATAAAGAAAGTACAAAAAATAAAATTGCAGATCAATATCTCTCTTAAACTCAGATGTAAAAAATCTCAATAAAATAATAGCACTTGAATCACACAATGTAAAAAATATTTATACCCCATGAACAAGTAGAATTTATTCCAGGAATGCAAGGCTAGTTCAATAGGCAGAAAATCAGTAAAGTACTTCACCATGTTAGACTAAATAAGAAAAACATATGATCGATTGATATACAAAACAGCATTTGACAAAATTCAAAACAAATTCACAAAAAAGATCTCGGCATACTGGGATAGAGATCTTTCCTGACTTACTAAAGAATTTCTAAATAAAACCTATAGTTTACATCATACGTAACAGTCAGTGCCGGAAAACTTTCCCACTAACATTGGGAGGAAAACCAAAATGTCCCTTTTCATCACTTATTTAACAAAATACTAGTGCAATAATACAAAAAATAAATAAAAGGTATACATTTTTTACATGAAGAAAGGTAAAAATATTTGTTTGGTATGCCATATTGTTTATGTAGAAAACCCCAAAGAATCTGTAAGAAAAGCCCTTTAACTAATATGTGAGTACAGCAAGTTTGCAGGATACAAGATCAATATATAAAAGTCAATTGTCTTTCTATAAATCATCAATGGACAACTGGAATTTGAAATTTAAAAAAAAATTGCAATAGCAACAATTGAGTATTTAAGAATAAACATAACAAAAATTTTATATGATTACTATATAGAAAGCTATAACAATCTGATAAAAAAATCAACTAAATGGACAGATACTCAACAGTCATGAATTAAAATATTCAATATTGTTAAGATGCCACTTGTTCTTGACTTGATTTATAGATTAAACACAATCCCAATCACTAACCCAGAAAGGTATTCTGCAAATGTTAACAAAATGATTTTAAAAGTTATACGGAGAGTCAAAGAACGTAGAATAGCCAATATAATGCTGAAGATGAAGAACACAATTGGAGGTCTCACAATACCCAATTTTCAGACTAAATGTAAAGCTACAGTAATTAAGACAGCATGGCAACAGTAAAAGAATACACATAGATCAGAGGAACAGAAGCGAGAGCTCAAAATAGACTACATAACTATAATTAATTGATTTTTGAAAAATGTGTGAAGAGAATTCATGGTGCTTGACAACTTGGAAGTAGATTACACATGCAAAAAAAGATTAATGTAGACAAACCTTACAACTTACAAAAAAACTGCTTGAAAATATTTCATAGCCCTAAATTCAAAATGCAAACCTACAAAACTTTTATCACAAAACATTGCAGAAACTTTATGTAAACCTGGTTTTGGTGATGAGCTTTTAGATACAACACAAATACCACAATCCATGAAAGAAATAATTTATATGTTGGATTTTATTACAATTAAAATTTTTCTGCAAAAAGTTCCTTTATGAGAATAAAAAGACAAGTCACAGTCTGAGAGAAAATATCCTCAAAGCCCCTACCTTATAACAGACTTGTCTCCAAATATACAAGAAAATCTTAAAATACAATGAGAAAACAAACAACCCAATTCAAAATGGGTGAATGGCCTAAACACTCACCAAAGAATACATACAGATGGCAAATAAGGATATAAAAAGATATTCATCATCATTTTATTTTGAGAAATGCCAACTAAGACAACTATGTCACACCAAGTATTAGAAGAGCTAAAATCAAAACAAGTGGCAATACTAATTGAAGAAGATATGGAACAAGACGACTTTCATTCATTGCAGGTGGGAAGGCTAATGCTCGGATTAGCATTGGAAGACGGATATAAAAAGATATTCATCATCATTTTATTTTGAGAAATGTCAACTAAGACAACTATGTCACACCAAGTATTAGAAGAGCTAAAATCAAAACAAGTGGCAATACTAATTGAAGAAGATATGCAACAAGACGACTTTCATTCATTGCAGGTGGGAAGGCTAATGCTCGGATTAGCATTGGAAGACAGTTGGCGGTTTCTTAGAAATTTACTCTTATCATACAATGGAGCAATGACACTCCTAGGGATTTACCCAACCACTTTGAAATTTTATGTCCACGTAAAAACCTGAACCCAAGTGTTTATAGCAGCTCTATACATAATCACTGAAATGAAAGCAAACAAGATGTTCTTTAATAAGTGAACAGACAAAATAATGGTACAGCAAAATACAATTCACTGATCAAAAGTAATGTTCTATCAAACCATGCAAAGTCATGGATAAATTTTAAATGTTTTTGGTTACTCTTCAGAGACTATATTCTGTATTATTCAATTAGCATGACATTTGGAAAAGTCAAAACTATAGAGAAATAAACAGATCTATGGTTGAAATGAATAGATGAAGGGAATTATTAAAAATAAACTTTTAATTTTAGACCAACTTTTGATTTGCAAAAAAATTGTAAAGATAGCACTGACAGTTCCCATATACTCCACACCCTTTTTTCTTTATTATTAACTTCTTACATGAGTGTGGTATATTTGTTACAATTAGTGAAACAATGTTGATACATTATTACTTACTAAAATTAATATGTTATTCAAATATTCTTAGTTTTTATATAATGTCTTTTTTCTGTTCCAGGAACCCATTCAGGATACTACATTGTATTAGTTTTCATGTCCCC
>NW_007728436.1:300190-302215 GCF_000696425.1 Galeopterus variegatus | reverse complement strand
GTTTCTCAAAATTTCCTTCCTTCCAAGGACCTTAAGAGTTTTGAGAGTACTAGTTAGGTATTTTGCATAATGCTCCTGAAGTGGAATTTGTCAGTTTTGTTTTGTTTTGTTTCATGATTGCAATGGGATTGTGGGTTTGGGGGAGGATGTCAGAGGTAAAGTGCCATTTTTATCACATTATATGAAGGCTTTTATGCTTTATCTCTTTCATTTATTTACTTATTCAATTATTTACTTATCTCATTATGAATTCTTCTATATTTATTTTATACTTTGGGCTATGATCCAATACATTATTATTTATTATTATTATTATTGTCCTCATTATTTTGCTCTAATTGTTCTAGCATTGGACATTGGGAGCTCTTTCAGTTGACCAGTTGACTCCTGTATCCCTTTGGTACACCCCAGTATTTTAGATTTTTATTTATTTATTTATTTAAATTAATGATTTACTTAATTTTTTTGCGTTTCCTCACTTGCTGACACTACAATTTGCTCCAGGCTTGTGTTGTGCATTTCCTGCCCTGTTCCCTATAATCAGCCATTTCTTCAAGGATACTTTGTTCTTTTCATTGAAATACAGTATTAGAAACCAAGATCTGAGTGCTAGGCCTGCACACTGCTGTTAAGGTGGTGTTGCTTCTACACCCTCTCAACTAAGGAGATATGTGTAAATACCTGTGTACACGTTCATATCTATAAATATTTGTATGTAAATATTTCTATGTAAAACTATGTATTTTTATTCAGCTAATTTGAATTCATAGTGATTTCTCCAACTCTAATCCATTGCTACATAGATCATTCTAACCTCCTCGCTGTGCTTTTCCCTAAACACCAACTGCAACAGTTAGAAATCTTGCTCCAAACATCCTCTATCAATTACAGTATCATACATAATAGCATATTTTAGGGGAAGTTCATATATAGTTCATTTAGGGAGTTCCCCTAAATGGGAATTTTAGGGGAGGTTCATATAGGAATAACTTGGTATATGGGGTGTCTCTTAATTATCTATTCAACTTTTCTATAAATCTGCAACTACTCTAAAATTTTTTTAAAAAAGATTATTAGAAAAGAGTAGGAATAATATATTTTGCTTCCTTCTTTCTTTTATATTTAATTTAAATATCTTCCAATTTATTATATTTTCTCAGAAAATTATTACTGAATGGAAGCCTAATATTCTATTTGGTAACTGTGGTATATTTGCTTAAGTCCGTTTGCATACTCAAAAATATTTGGTTGTTTTAAATCTTATGGGATTATGTGTAACAATCTAATGATACACCTTGGACCATACTTAAAATTATTTCATTTAAATAAATCTCTGGAGATGGAAATAACAGAATGAAATATTTGAACATTATAAATTATATATATATATATATTTAAAGGAAGTTTAAGCTTATTGCAGTTGTATCTGAGGTTAATACAAATTTCAGCCCACTCTATCCTGGAAAACACTATTTAGCTTCTTTTTTAACTGTTAACATATTTTATAGTTTATGTAATAAAATTTCTAATGTTTGATTACATTGAAGAAGTTAATCATTTTTTTCTATACTTATCAGCCATTTCTAATTATATTATTATTCACTACATTTTAAAAATTTTTATCAATTTCCCTTTCTACTATTTTTACTTTAATAAAAATTAATTATTGCTTCTTTTTCAGTTTTTCCAGAACTTTCATTTTTTAATATACTTTTAATTTTTTTAAGGAGCTTTTAAGTAAGATTTTAATATTGCTTAACAGAATTGAACATAATTCTTACCAAAAAAAAAAAGAAAGAAAAAAGAAAAAGTAGAGTAATCTAATAAAAATTGGCATCAAATTGTATTGCATACTATTCGGAAGCATAATGCTTTATATTTGACAAATTTTACACCTTACAAAGGAATTAAAACCCATTATATTTAAAGAATAGCATATTTCAAGTCAGATTTCATTCTCAAACTAAACTTTGTCAAGAAATATGTGGCTCTATACAATTTGTGTAATTTTCAGGGGCCTCTGTT
>NW_007728436.1:297885-299515 GCF_000696425.1 Galeopterus variegatus | reverse complement strand
CGATGGTGATGACAAAGGCTAATGTTGCTGCACAAAAATTATTTTTTCCAGATTTATTAGAATAAAATTGACAAAATTATACAAATTTAAGGTGTACAACATGATACACAAGAATTCTTATAATATACCAGTAATGCATTTTAGACAGTTACTTTCTTATCTCTACATAATACTAAAATACATAGAGTTTGGTGACTGCCTGTATCATAGGTTTTAAGCATCAAAATGAAGAGAATGTTGTTTTTCTTAGTCTTTGTTCAGTGTCCTTTTCCTTCACCACAGTTTCACTTCATATAGCTCCAAGCAAGTATTATTATCTTTGAAGCTAAGCTGTGCATTGTGTATTCACATGATCGTAGCTTATTTTAGGTAATTGTGTTGCTACTTAAATAATCAGACCCAGAAAGTAGATATTTTTCTTTTCTTTTTTTTATTCTTTGGTCATTGTACTATGACATAATTTCTAACCTATTTAACATTTCCAGCAGTTGCCTCTATATAGACGTGGCAAATACTCATCACATCCCTAGATGTTTCCCACCTCTGAGGGACAGCTATCATTTGGTGAAAGAATCAAGACGCAATGTACTTTTTAAAAGGTGGAAACCTTGAATATGAATTGCCACAGAAAAAATATAAACAATATCACAATATAAATATATTGCAAAATAATAAACTATATTTTTAAAAAATGAGAGTAG
The DNA here is from genome assembly GCF_000696425.1 of Galeopterus variegatus. Classification (NCBI taxonomy): domain Eukaryota; kingdom Metazoa; phylum Chordata; class Mammalia; order Dermoptera; family Cynocephalidae; genus Galeopterus; species Galeopterus variegatus. The sequence continues at coordinate 298,814 of NW_007728436.1, read as the reverse complement.
AGTAGGGAAAGATAAGTAGTAAGATTTGGATGAAGGACAAAAAAGAACTTGCATATTGCCATTTCATGATTTTAAAATAACAACAATATGAAGAGCTGCTAAAACTCAAAGCCAAGGTATATCAAAAAGTTGGGATAGCTAAAGGCTATCATAGGAATTGTAAGATATATTATTGATTGTTAGGCACCTTATTATAGTGAGAAATTGATAACATGGAATGAGTTTGACAGGCTACATGATCTCAAAACTTTGTTGAATAAACTTTGTAAAATAAACTAGGCATTTTCAAAAATAGGGTTTTATTATATAGTAAATATTTAAGGTATAAAAAATATGAGTATGGTGAAATCTTTGCTCTCTAAAGTGAGTATAGCGGGGAAAGTTTAAAGGAAAAAAACAACAACAACGAAGAAGAGTCAGTATAGCATTGTGATTAGAATCATAGACCCTGGGCCCCACAGTTTAGATTTGAGTCTGGGTCTTCTGTCTACAAATTACATTACCAGTGGCAACTTAGGTTTTAGAACTTGGAAACTACCTAAATTTAATAGACAAAAAGCTCATTATATTTTTGAGAGGGATATATTTTTGAAAGCATCTGAAAGAAAATGTAACAACTCAAGATCTAACACAAAACTTGTATCCCCAGATGTCTATGTGCATCATGTGGTCTAAAAAAATGTTGTTCAGAACCTACAAAGTAGACATTATGTAAAATAGCTTTCAGATGGAGCAAAGGGGATAACTAAAAAAGAAGAACCCTCTGGAGGGCAGAGTCAGGGTCTTTGGAGAACAAAGGTGCTACTCCTAGAGAGAAGGCCTTATGAAGGAAAGATTTCTGCCTCTATCCTCACTCAATTATATGCCCAAAGAAATTTCAGAATTTTACAATTGCTATAGACCAAGATTACTCTCTCTTTCTTATTCTT